>NC_060122.1:686260331-686563361 GCF_021461395.2 Schistocerca americana
CAATTTAAAGAATTTACTAATTTCTCCCATCCATGATCACCCCGATTGTTGTAAAAGAAAAATCAGCTGCTTCCTTTCATAAATGACAAATCTATCGGCCAGCATTGCACAGGGCTGTGCCAGAAAACATTATTTTTAAGAGCAGATATATATGCGTTATCCGGCGATTTCATTGAGGTAACAATTTTTCTCTTTTTTATTCAGAATGATCTTTCAGGGCCATGACGCAGCACTGCTGACGTCCAAAATTTACCAGGTTAAATTCACAGTCAATTATTGAAAAGTTATAAGTGAGCGACAATTTAATTGAGAGGTTAGTTACATTGTATTATTACCAGGTTACTCAATTAATTTTTTTTTTGTTGGGACGTTACACTGAATGTGAACGACATAATTATAATTTTTTTACTGTTGAGAGATTTAGGATTTTTTCTGTCTTGAGGTTACGCTAAATATGAATGAATTTTGTGCGGAGGTTAAATGGGAACGAATTTTGTTGGGAGGTTACGGTAAATTATTTTGTGGGGAGGTTACAGGGGGCCTTAGTAGTGAATGCGATGGTAGTTCTTGCTGTTATTGTTCTGCCTAACACTAATAAAGTGAAAGAAAATGTGGAGTGGTTAGTGGAAGAAACTGTCTTCCTCAATAATTCTTTATCAATACTGCGAACAAAATTTACATCGTAACCACTACCAAGTGCGATACTTTGTGTGACCTGGTGCTCACATTCAAAACTCTTGGGGGGATAGAATGAAGGGTTGCAGGCGGTGGAGAAGCAGCCATTCTATATTTCATGGTGTGATTTGAAGAAAGATGGAGCTCAGTGTCAGTGGTGACGGTTTGCGGTAAATATAAGAAAGTACTGTTTCTTAATGTGATTTAGAGGTCGACTGTTCATAATTCATATGGCCTAGTTGGTTGGTTGTTTGGGCAAGGAGACCAGACTGCGTGGTCATCGGTCTCATCGGTTTAGGGAAGGATGTGGAAGGAAGTCGGCCGTGCCCTTTCAGAGGAACCATCCCGGCATTTGCCTGGAGTGATTTAGGGAAATCACGGAAAACCTAAATCAGGATGGCCGGACGCGGGATTGACCCGTCGTCCTCCCGAATGCGAGTCCAGTGTCTAACCACTGCGCCACCTCGCTCGGTCATATGGCCTAGTAGAGAACTACAAAGCATATCTGGACCTTTATATATTAAGAGAACGTAATAAACATAACGAAACCAACGATGGATTTCTACACCGTAGGATGGATGTTGTTGTGCAAAATGGCATTCAAACTCAAACAAAAAATGTTTCCCAGACATTAAGACAATGAGGAACCCATTACTAGTCCCTGTTTTTGAATAAAAAAGTAATTACCAAACTCAAGTACATGTAATTACGAACAGTTCCTAACAACTTCAGCATTTCGTTAATTCATCAAGCAGACGACTGCTATGGTCATATAGATTTTCAGTAATAATATTCTGGACTTGGTCGATAGTTATACCAGTATACATTTAATGTCTAAAGATGTTATACTGGTGTCAGTGGGAATGCTCATGTCGTTTAGAATGGAAATTAGACGTGTGGGGTTGCCTGAAGAAAAGTTAGCCGGGTGCACGCAATGCTTGCTAATGTAACTGGCTGCTAACAACTTCTCTACTTGGTATCCAACACCATTTTTGGCTTTGATGATCGGACGCGCCTGAAGATATGTCCTGTGCAACTGAATAACCGCTCTTAGCTTGGGAGCTCGTGGATTCATAGGATGAGAGATCTCTTTTGAAATGAGGTGGGAAAGGATGAATTGGATTTTATATGTGTCTTCAGTTTGGCCGAAATCTTTGCAGTCGGATCGAATATAAATAGAGTTGACTGCAGGCTGCCCTCAGTAAGACATTGCAAGATGAGAAGCAACTTATTTCTTATTTCATGGCGAAAGTGTTTGTATTTAAAAAGAAAATGGCACTGTGGAAGCGACAGTTTGACAAGGAATACTGTCCACCTAAATAACCTCAGTGCCGTTAAAAAAATGCGAATTTTGAACAGATCATTGTGGTGTTGAAAGAATTACTGGAATACACCCCTGGAAATGGAAAAAAGAACACATTGACACCGGTGTGTCAGACCCACCATACTTGCTCCGGACACTGCGAGAGGGCTGTACAAGCAATGATCACACGCACGGCACAGCGGACACACCAGGAACTGCGGTGTTGGACGTCGAATGGCGCCAGCTGCGCAGCATTTGTGCACCGCCGCCGTCAGTGTCAGCCAGTTTGCCGTGGCATACGGAGCTCCATCGCAGTCTTTAACACTGGTAGCATGCCGCGACAGCGTGGACGTGAACCGTATGTGCAGTTGACGGACTTTGAGCGAGGGCGTATAGTGGGCATGCGGGAGGCCGGGTGGACGTACCGCCGAATTGCTCAACACGTGGGGCGTGAGGTCTCCACAGTACATCGATGTTGTCGCCAGTGGTCGGCGGAAGGTGCACGTGCCCGTCGACCTGGGACCGGACCGCAGCGACGCACGGATGCACGCCAAGACCGTAGGATCCTACGCAGTGCCGTAGGGGACCGCACCGCCACTTCCCAGCAAATTAGGGACACTGTTGCTCCTGGGGTATCGGCGAGGACCATTCGCAACCGTCTCCATGAAGCTGGGCTACGGTCCCGCACACCGTTAGGCCGTCTTCCGCTCACGCCCCAACATCGTGCAGCCCGCCTCCAGTGGTGTCGCGACAGGCGTGAATGGAGGGACGAATGGAGACGTGTCGTCTTCAGCGATGAGAGTCGCTTCTGCCGCGGTGCCAATGATGGTCGTATGCGTGTTTGGCGCCGTGCAGGTGAGCGCCACAATCAGGACTGCATACGACCGAGGCACACAGGGCCAACACCCGGCATCATGGTGTGGGGAGCGATCTCCTACACTGGCCGTACACCACTGGTGATCGTCGAGGGGACACTGAATAGTGCACGGTACATCCAAACCGTCATCGAACCCATCGTTCTACCATTCCCAGACCGGCAAGGAAACTTGCTGTTCCAACAGGACAATGCACGTCCGCATGTATCCCGTGCCACGCAACGTGCTCTAGAAGGTGTAAGTCAACTACCCTGGCCAGCAAGATCTCCGGATCTGTCCCCCATTGAGCATGTTTGGGACTGGATGAAGCGTCGTCTCACGCGGTCTGCACGTCCAGCACGAATGCTGGTCCAACTGAGGCGCCAGGTGGAAATGGCATGGCAAGTCGTTCCACAGGACTACATCCAGCATCTCTACAATCGTCTCCATGGGAGAATAGCAGCCTGCATTGCTGCGAAAGGTGGATATACACTGTACTAGTGCCGACATTGCGCATGCTCTGTTGCCTGTGTCTATGTGCCTGTGGTTCTGTTAGTGTGATCCTGTGATATATCTGACCCCAGGAATGTGTCAATAAAGTTTCCCCTTCCTGGGACAATGAATTCACGGTGTTCTTATTTCAATTTCCAGGAGTGTAGCTTACTAGACGTTTGAGGACACTGCCTATATTACATACGTTTTACAGCTGTTTTCGAGACCGTTTGCCATATCAGTTGAAAGCGCCCCTGTGCATCTGCAGATGTATCTGGCCGATCTGCAGTGTTGTTCCCGTTTGAAAGAAATTTTCTTTCACGTTAAAACTGTCCTTGGGAAGAGTTTCCATTCTCCACAATGAGATTGCAAACGTCGTGTCAGTGTTTGAATCAATATATAAGCGTGAAAGGCTTCTTGTGATTATGAAACTAAGTAGTCAGAATTACGTGAGAGACAAAAATCTGCCAAACTGTCTGCACCTGTGCGTATCCCGACAGTTTGTGCAAGATACAAATTTTAATATGTCTTTAGCACGCCAAAAATAAACAATACTAAAAATTTCTTTTATTTATGGTCTGTTTGATGTGAAACATGAAATATGAAACACAGCTAGTGCAGCACTTTCGCAGTCCCCCTCCCCCCCCCCCCCCTCTCCAACTTTCCCCTCTTCCCGCTGAGACAGCGTGGCATAGTAAAGGGGGAAGTGTGTACTGAGGAGTGCAAGTGCTAGGGTAAATTACACTTCACAAAATTTCGTGCAAACTTTAGACATTTTGAAGGCACACACTATATCGAAGACGAAAAGAGGTGTCTATCGACTTTCGTTGGCGTTCGGTTCACAGCATGTGAGGTGAACATGACATTCATAATAATAACATTCACCTCAAGTAGAGAGAACTGAAAGTTAAGCTTTCTCTTTACCGTAGGGTACGTTGTTAACCTTGAAGTTACGTTATTTATAAATGTGAGAAGTTCTGCATTCATGTGGACTGGGCAGTGGATAAGGCAGAGTTAAAGTGTTTGCAAGAATCAAGCCCGAGACTTACTGAAAAAATTTTGAAACTATATTTCCTAACACACCTTCATCAAACCCGAAGTGAGAAGACTTGCTGATTCACAAGCAAAAAAACTGGTTGAAACCAGTCAACATTCAATTTAATAACGCGTATGTTCAACAGTATGTATTAAGGTGTCACAACTACATAATCGTATTTTCAGAAACTCAAAAACCTAGTTCAGGGGTTGGTCTGTAAGTAGAAACGGTGGATAGCCATTCTAGTAGATGAACTAAAGTAGCAGCTAGTTTGTCGTATATTTTGCGAATAACGTACATCCTCAATTATGTGTTGAATTTATTCCAATCTTTGTTTACCTCTACAGTTTTTACCGACTACAGCTCCCTATCGTACCATGGAAGTTATTTCCTGATGTCTTAACAGATGTCCTATCATCCTATCCATTCTTCTTGTCAGTGTTTTCCATATGTTCGTTTCTTCACCGGTTCTGTAGAGATCCTCCTTTTTCCTTACTTTATCAATCCACCTAATTTTCAACACTCTTCTGTATAATCACATCGCAAAGGTTTCGATTCTCTTCCGTTCCAGTTTTCCTGCAGTCCGTATTTCACTACCATACAATGCTGTGCTCCAAACTTACAATCTAAGAAATTTCTTCCTCAAATTAAGTCCTATGTTTGATACTAGCAGACTTCTCTTGGCCATGAATGCCATTTTTGTCAGTGTTAGTCTGCTTAATATGTCCTCCTTGCTCAGTCCGTCATGAGTATTTTGTTGCCTAGGTATCATAACCACCGTAACTTTGTGATCCCCAACTCTAACGTTTGTAACACCATAGCGTAGACACTACATACCTTTTGTTGATTCATTTTGATTTCTGTTTTGTTCAACATTCCATCGTTAAGCTTCTGTAATTATTCTATGATTAATTCGGTACTACATAAAAATGTTTACTTTTTTCTTTGTACAAACTTTGATGTCCTGATAAAATGCTATGTCTTTATTATTTAAATTCTTTGCGTCATTTGGAGGGAACAAAACTCAATGTATATAATTGTAATTTTGTTTATATATTTTTTTATAGAAATACCAATATGTGCAAACGATATGTTTTGTTGAAAGTAACGACTTGCTGTTATGTAAAGACTGATCCTCACTAAAGGCTTTTAGTTATTTTGTATGTAAAAGGTGGTGTGGTTCCCCTCGGGAACGGAACTTTGTAGCGCACGCAAAATGTGGTTGGCATGGATAGAAGGGTGGAAGGGAGAGTCAGTCGGGGATGAGCCACTGAACCACCAACAGCTCACGAAAAGGTTGTGAATTGTGCTGGTGCCGAGAGGGGCTTTTTTGTGCCGTTTTCCAATGTGCCAAAGCCTCGGATGAATACAGTAACTAGCTGGAATTACGTTGGGATTGATGTCTATCATCGCCACCAAGAAATGACAGAGTCTAGCAATTTTACCTGCAAATCCACCTACCAATATGCACTCGCCACCACATTGCGCAATCACTGTAATGGAACAGAAGAACTATAGTAATGTACTGTGAAGGATCAGCTCACGTGGATGATTTATTTGTTTTCAATTATAAGCTAAACCAAAAGACTATTTATGAAAACTTACCTTGATTTATCTCAGTCTCATTTCCCCTTAGGATCCTTCCCATGCTAAAGTGATTACCGAGTGTCCTTATTTAAAGAACATTGAAGCCCAGTGTTTTACTAATAAATGCCTCTTGAACATAGTAAAAAGAAAGTTAAAGCTAATGTAGCAAAAGAGTGAGCTAAAGTAAATAATGTTTGTTGAAAGTAATCTTGCAATCAGGACTGCTTTTCAAAGACAAAAATATATAATTGAATATAAGGCAGTAGAGTAGTTCAAACAGGCATTAAAACAATTTTCTGTTACTTCCAAAACTTAAAAGTACTTCAAACTGAGGCTTATAAAGTTTTGCTTAGTTAATGATCATAGTGTTGCCTGTTGTAAATTGCAAAAGGTGAGTAAGTATTTTACAAATATGTCAATTTTGTGTCCCACTGCAGTAAAAGTTGAAAACTGCAATTGTGGAATGTTGTATACTCATGCTTGCTAAGTGATTGTTTCTCTTGTCTATTAAAAATGCATATTAATAGCGTAACAGGAATCGCAGTTTGTCCATTGTGCTCATGATAGATAACAATTAACAGAAAGACCACTATCTGTGAAAACAGTAACTTCTTTTATTCAGAGGACAGTGAGAAATAATTTGCTAGTGTATATTTTTTATTCCCATGTCAGATAGAAAAGTAATTAGTAAAAGAGAGACTAAACCTATGCTCAGTTCATAATTTTGCAGTGAACTACATTTACAATTTTTTGTCAGATAGAAAAATGTTTGAAAAGTAATACTGAACCTATGACCAATTTATGATTCTACATTGAATATTAATAGTAACGTTATTAGCCCATTCAGTTTGACTAAGTCCTGAAGGTAATACTGTGTATTGTTATCTGTTATATTAATGCAAATAGTTTGTTCTGCTCTAACTGACAGTTCAATCCTTAACGTGAACATATGCAGGTGCCAGAGTTCGTTGCACTCTCGTGTGAAAAAGCATAGGCTGTGTTTGCCCATTGAAGTTACTTATTTTCAGTTCCTGAACAAAAATGTTACTCATTCTCATGCCTAATTAGGCTGGCGACCGTTTTTATTGTCATTTGGTCGCTGTGGATAAGTAAATTATTGTTTGTTACTGACGTAATTCTGACTTTCACGTCCGATAAGCCACTTCCGTTAGGTACAACACGGTCAACATGACAAAAATTCCTTTCAAAGGGTAACACTGCTCTGCTGCTTTACACCATAATTGTTTTAACAAGATAGTTTTATTTCACGACCTGCCTCCAACTTTAAGGTAATGGTATAGCAGTAGCAGACAGTAGTGTTGTACGTTCAGTTTCTCGCTGTTCTCGTTTCTTCTCCCTCCATTACTTTTTCTTGCTTCGGTTTCTCTCATTCCATACTCTGCGTTCAATAGAATGTTCACTCTATTCAACACATCCAGTAACACTTCTTCACTTTCACTGGGGACAGAAACGTCATCAGAGAATCTTATCATTGATATCCTTTCACCCTGAATTTAAACCCATTCATGAAGCTTTCTTTTATTTCCCTCACTTGCTTCTTCGATGTATAGATTGAAAAGCAGGGGCAAAAGATTACATCCCTGCCTAACACTCTTTTTAATCCGAGCGCTGCGTTCTCGATATTCAATTCTTGTTATTCCCTGTTAGTTCTTGTAAATATTTTATGTTGCTCGTTTTCCCCTATACTTTATCCCGATTTACTTCTGAATGTTTAAAATCTTGCACCATTTTAAATCGTCTAAAGATTTTTACATGTCGTCAGATCCAGTGAACGTGTCTCGATTTTTCTTCAGTTTTGCTTCCTTTACGAACCGCATCGTCAGAACTCTGATGCCTTTACCTTTCCTAAAGGCAAACTAAACATATTCTAACAGAACTTCTGTTTTTTTTCAATTCTTCTGTATATTATTATTATGAGAAACTTCTATCCATGAGCTGTTAAGCTGATTGTGAGATAATTTTCGCCCTTATCGGCTCTTGCTATCTTCGGAATTATGTGCATGGTGGTTTTCCGAACGGCTGATGGTGTATCGCCAGTCCCATACATTCTGTACACCAACGTGAATAGTCGTTTTTTTGCCACTTCTCCCAATTATTTTAGAAAGTCCGATGGAATTTGATCGATCCCTTTTGCCTTATTTTATCTATAGTCTTCCAGAGTTATTCCAAATTTTGACTCAAATATTGGATCTTCCATACGTTCCCTGAATCTACGTTTGTGTGAGCAACATCTGTGAGTGCCCTTTGTAGAGATGTCCACTCCTCTTCAACTGAACTTCCTACTTTGTTATTCCTTATTACAATATCTATATCGTGATTTAACTTCAGACATGTCTCATCATTCTTCAGTACTTGAATATCGCATTCCCTTCCACGATGATTCCTCCGGACGATTCTCTTGAACTTACGTCTGCTCTTCATCATTACTAAATTCTGATCTGTGTCTACATGTGCTCCTGGCTAAGCCTTACAATCCAATGTCGACTTCGGAATCTCTGCCTGACCATGATGTAATATAACTGAAAGATTTCCTGTCTCCAGGCATTTTCTAACTATACGTCCTCCTCTTGTGATTCTTGAACAGTGTTTTCGCTATAACGAACTGATATTTATTGCAGAACACATTTAGTCTTATTCTGCTCTCGTTCCTACTACAAAGTACATATTTTCCGGTAACCCTTTCTTCTACTTCCTCCATTACAACCGTATTCCAGTCAGCGTTGACTAATACATTTTCATCTCCTTTTACATAGTTGGTTAGCTGTTCAATATCCTCATATGCTTTGTCTATCTCTCCATCCTCTGCTTGTAAACCTGAGCTATTGTTGCCAGTGTTGGTTTTCTGCCGATTTTGGTAACAGTCGGATCACTGAATTGCTCACAGTAATTCACTCTCTGCCCTACCTTACCATCCACAACTAATTCTACTACCACCATACCATTTTCTGCTGCTGATGATATTACCGCAAACTCATTTGACCAGAAGTCCTTGTTTTCTTTTATTTCACTTCACTGACTAGTACTATATCTAGATTGAGCCTTAGCATATCCCATACGAAAGTCACTTTTGTACGTTTTCCTGAATATTTTTCTAGCTTCCCCACCACGTTCAAACATCCGACATTCCACTCGTAGAACGTTATCCTTTCGTTAGTTATTCAATATTTTTCTCAGCATCACGTCGATCTTGGCAGCCCTCTCCCAGAGATCCGAAAGGGGTACTAGCTCAGAATCGTTTGCCAGTGGAGAGATCATCATGACACTTTTTCAGTTACAGGTCAGGCGTCCTGTGGATAAACATTATGTGCCTTCAAAGCTGTGGTTTTCCGTTGTCTTCTGCCTCCTCATGTCCTTGATCATAATTGATTCTTCCCCCTTTAGGGGCAATTTCTGACCCCAAGGGCAAGAGAGTGCCCTGAACCTCTGTTAGCTCCTCCTCCCTCTTTGACAAGGACATTGGCAGAACGAGGGTGATTCCTTATGCCGGAAGTAAACGATCGCCATTGCTGATGATTTTTATTCAAAATTTAAGCAGTGGTGGAGATTGAACCGAGAACCGAGTAAGTTTCGATTTCTTGTTAAAGATGCTAAACCTAAAACACGGGTGCACAATTACCTTTTAATTATTTTGTAAATGTGTCACTCTTTTCTATGCTTTTTTATTGTGATTGCTAATTTGTTTTACTAAATGATCAACGACTTTTGAATATTTATTCGCATTTGCGTGTTTCATATTCAATTTTTTAAAATATTGACAATGACAACTCACTCCTGAGAGAGAGGGAGAGAGAGTTCTCTTATGTGTACATGACATCGGATACTACAGAATATACTTCTATGAAATTAACCTTTTAGAAAAGCGAAGGCGAAAAAAAGTTATATATGGCAGTACGCTCTACACTTCGAAACTCCCGAAACCCCACCCGTATAACTAGTCTACTGCACCACGATGAACTTTCGAAATTTCTGGTTTTGTACTGCATCTTAGATCTCATGAAGACTTTAACCGCCAGTGCTTCATTATGTGAACCCTCAGGGAGTCACACCTGGTGAGTACGTGGCTGGCGACCACGCGGCCCCGAGCTGAGTCCTGGCATTGCTTCCACTTACTTATGACAGGCTCCTCACTTTTATCTTTCCTATCTGGTCACCCTCAGCCAACTCTTGTTTTTTCCGACCCTGACGCTATTAGGTTTCGAGGGCTAGGGGTCTTTCATTTTCCAACCTATATTTCTCATGCAGCGTCTGACCCGGAGCGGGCGGCTGCAAAAGGCGTCTGTATCCCATGTTAGGGGCGGCCTCCAGAACTGCGGAAGGCATCGGAATACCACCGCAGATTATCTTCCCTGCATAATGCAGCCTCCATTTTATGCACAAAAAATGGCTTCCTCTCATGTTAAATCAGTGTCCGGAGGTAAAATAGTCCCCCATTCGGATCTCGGGGGGGGGGGGGGGGGGGGGGGGGGGACTTGAAAGGAGGCAAATCAAAACGAGAATTGGTACCTGGAATGTCAGAACTCTGCTACAAGCAGGAAAACTAGAAAACCTTAAAAGAGAGATGGAAAAGAATCATATTGACCTCGTAGGAGTTGCTGAGGTAAGACGGAATGGACATGGAGAGTTGCAGTCAGATGAACATATATTCTACTACTTAGGAGGAGAAGTAAAAGGAATTATGGAGTAGGAATGATTATGACAAAGGAATTGGCTAAATGTGTGGAATATGTAGACTATCCAAATGACCGGGTTATTGGTGTAAGGCTGGAAGGAGCACAAAAAGTTTTACTGATTGTCCAGGTGTATATGCCAACTTCAGAACATGATGACCAAATTGTAGAGGAAACGTACAATGTAATAGAGAGAATAATGGACGAAAATAAAAAATGCTGCAAAATAGTAACGGGAGACTGGAACGCCATTGTGGGAGAAGGGAAAAAGGGAAACATAGTAGGCAGTCATGGTCTTGGAAAGAGAAATGACAGAGGCGAATGGTTAATTGACGTCTGCAGGGAAAGGCAGCTGATAGCGGCAAACACATGTTTCAAGGACCGCAAGAGGAGGCTCTACACTTGGAAATCACCAGGGGATAAATACAGAAACCAAATCGATTTTATACTGGTAGAAGAAAGACACAGGAATGGAATCAAGAAGGTGCACACATTACCAGGTGCAGATATTAGTAGTGACCACAACTTACTTATGGCAGAAATAGAAGTAAGAGTGAAAAAACTGAAGAAGGCGACCATGGTGAAGAAGTGGGATTTAGAGAAGATAAGATCCAACAAAGAACAAATTACAGAAATGCTGTCTCGGGAGTTTCTAAACACATTACGAGACAAAGAAGCACCTGATAATGCCAACGAGTACTTGAATATGCTGAAAGAAGGAATCATTAAAGCAGGACAGCAAAATATAGGATTTGTAAAAGGGAAAAGGTCAAAAAAACCATGGGTCACACAAGAAATGATTTCCAAGATGGAGGAGAGAACAAAATTGAAAAACAAGAGCACTGAAGATGCAAGAAAGATATACCGAAGGTTAAATAATGGACCGCGAAGAGAAACAGAGCAGGCTAGGAAAAAATGGCTAAAAAAGGAATGTGATGAAATTGAAGAACTGGGCAGGAAGGGAAGATACGACTTACTATACAACAGAGTAAAAACTATGACATGGGAACAAAACAGAGCAGGAAGTGCTACTATGGAAATTTTGAGTAAAGATGAAGAGGTAGTGTACAAAGATCGTGACGATATCCTCCAGAGATGGGAAGAATATATAAAGGAGCTATATGACAGAAATAGCAAACCAGAAACTCTGGAACTTGAATCACACAACAGTGTAAGTGATGACGAGAAAGGACCGACCATCATGATGGAAGAAGTAAAGTCTGCCATAGCTGAAATGAAAAATGGCAAAGCGGTAGGTACAGATACAATACCGGTAGAAATACTGAAGTGCTTGAACCACGATGGAATAAGAGATATATTGAGGTTATGTAATAAAATATATGACAGTGGTGAATGGCCTGAGGACTTTCTGACAACAGTAATGATTCCATTACCGAAAAAACAAGGAACCAAGAAATGCAGCGAGCACAGGACAATCAGCCTCATTTCACATACAGCCAAAGTGATGTTAAGAATAATTAATAAAAGACTTGTAAAAGTAATGGAGGAGAATCTTGGCGAGGAGCAGTTAGGCTTTAGACGGAATACGGGTACCAGAGATGCAATAGGGCTTCTACGAATCTTGGGAGAAAGGTTTATTGAAAAAGGAAGAGACCTATACATGTGCTTCATCGATCTAGAAAAGGCATTTGACAGTGTGGTTTGGGGCAAGCTGGCGACTATAATGAGGGAAAAGAGAGTGGACTGGAAAACCAGATGACTTATAAACTCATTATATCTTAATCAAAAAGTTTCAGTTAAAGTGAGAGGAGAAAGTACAGACTGGATCAGACTAGGAAAAGGAGTAAGACAAGGGTGCTGTTTATCACCTACTCTTTTCAACCTCTACTTATAAAATATGATTGACCAATGCTCATTAGATGACAAAAGAGTAGAAATTGGAGGAAGAAGAGTAGGGTGTTTGAGATTTGCTGATAACATGGTCCTTCTAGCCACAGGGGAAAAATAATTACAGGATTTGGTGGACACCATTGCAACTAACGGAAAAAAATATGGAATGAAAATTAACACAAATAAAACAAAAGATTGGCACTAGGAGGAAATAAGGAAATAAAAATTATGCTGAATGGAGAAATACTACAACAGATGCAATATTTTAAGTATCTTGGAAGCAGGATAGACACCGACTGGAAGTGCACCACAGAAATTAAAACAAGGATAGCAATGGCAAAAGAGGCGTTTTATAGGAAAAGGAGAATCTGGACAGAGAACTCAGAAACACTCACAAAATGTCTTGTATGGAGTGTTCTTCTATATGGCGCTGAAACGTGGACTATGAGGAAAAAAGACAGAGAAAGGCTGGAGGCTTTTGAGATCTGGACATGGCGGAAGATGGAAAGAATAAGTTGGATGGACAGACTAAAAAATTAAGAGGTACAGAGAAGAGTGGGAGAGAAAAGACAATTACTAAATGTAATAAGGAGAAAAAAAAAGAAATTGGATTGGGCATATATTAAGAAAGAATGACGGACTGATAAAAACAGTTTTAGAAGGTTATGTAGAAGGGAAAAGGAAGCGAGGAAGGAAGAGATTCCAGATACTGGATGACATGATGGACGGTACAACATACAGCAACCTTAAGAAGGAAGCAATGGATGGCAGAAAATGGAGAGACAAAGGACCTGCTAATATAGCAGATAACTGATGATGATGAATCGTAGCAAAACGTACCAATAACGACGTGGTTTCATAAATCTTTAGTGTGTCGTGGGCTTGAAACGACATAGTTTCATGAGACGCAAGTTACGGTATGCAAGCTATCACACCCATGAATCAAGCGCTAACAGAAGTCCATTGCAGTTCCTGGGGTCTTCGACAACTCTATGTGACGTCAAAATGACGTCACGTGTGCACGAAATCTTGAACTGTAGGTATTCCCGTAAGTTCCGCGAGCTATCTCCAGGTTAAGGCACTGTTGGCGGCAGCTACATTGGCCTTGCGGTATCGACGGTGTCTTTGTCGACCGCACACGACGCGCTGCGTTACACTCACAGGTTCGCGGGAGACAGTACGTTTAAACGTCCCGCCACCGAGTCTCCGCGAACCCCACTCTTTCGAGCGCTCGCCGTCTCCTATAGGGGGCACAACGGACGCCACCAAAGGAATTCGTCTTTGCATCGCTCACTGCACTAACTGTTTCCTAGCCAAGTCTTTTTTAAGACGTCGCATTCTCCGCACCCAGATCTCGGAAGACCTGCAGTGGGAATACACCGATGTAACACGATGCTACTGATCTTAACAACTAGCCAATAACTGCATCTTACACCTGCCAGAAGTGAGTCAGTGTGTATCATGTGTGTGTTCAGAAACTGATCCATCACAGCACCATCGAAGGATTAATAGCATTTCCAGTCATATGTAGGGTAATTTAGCTGTCCCTACTGATAAGTTTTATGCAGCTTGCGACACCTTCAAAAACCACATGAGAGATTTTCACACTTTCTCGCTTGCTATACCAAACTATTAGTTCTAAAGACAAAAAATAAACAGGATAATAAATTTAATGTAGTTCAATTTTGTACAGGGATATGTTGTCACTGGAGGCCATGGTTTTCGAGTTATTCAAGAAAAACGCTTTCGAAAGTCACTTTTGTACGTTTTTCTTGAATAATTCGAAAGCTACGCCTTCTAGCGAATACGTATTCCGTTACAAAATTTAGCTACTTTAAATTTCCTACAAAAAGGTCGCGTTCACATTCATTTCAAAGATGTCTGATGTGTTAAGCTACCTTGTAAACATTTCTGATAACTCATCACCTTTTTATTTTACAGTCCTAGTCCATTCATAAGCTTCGTCCATTATTTTATCCTCTACAACGTACCTAACAAGATTAATACCTTCCACATTCCAATAGTTGGTGTACCATTGCTTGCAGAAATCATGTTACACTATCGTCGCCTGCTATTAAAATATTTGTTATTCCTAACAGTTTAGATTGTTATCAGTCATCATCAGGTACAAGAAGCTTTTCAACTACACTATAATCTGTGGATACAAACAATACGTCCTGTCCCATTCCAATAATGTCATAAACAAGCACTAAACAACAATATTAGAGACATAGCAGTTATACATTGTTCAGAAGAACCATTATGTCAGTAATATAACAGAACACCGGATTCCGCCGTCAATAATATAACAGAACACCACATTCAGCCTCTGGGCACATTTTGAACTTTTGGAACGACGTCACTATCAGATGTATGAACCACGACTGGCCTTTGTTATATTACTGGATCATTGTCTTCTGGATGACATTTAGATACTGTTTACTGAACTCTGTTACCCAGTTCGTACTTTTGATACTATTTGGAGCACATGGAAGTCATGTATGTACACACACAGATACAGTGACTCAAAAATTTCTTATACATTTTGATGACTAGTAATAACTGAAACTGGTAACAACACTGAAGTTATACAGGACAGCTGAAGGCAGTACATGATTTAGAGCTCGTTACGACTTTCTGAAAAACGACGTTTTTTTAGTTATGATGCTTTAATCCACTGCCTTGATTGCCTTTTTGTTTCTGATGTGAAGTCCCATCCATGGCAAAAGCTCTCCATAAAAATTAACTGAATGCTGATTAAAATGCTCAAAACATTTTGCATGTGCTTGTACTCTGCTCATAGGTAAATGTAAAATTTGAATAGAAAAACTGATGTTTTTTCCCTTGTGTGTACGTATACATTGAATGCCTTGGTTAACGTTTGTAAGTAACTGGTATCTGTAAAACATTTCAAGTGTTGGTGAGGAATGAACATGCTTCACATAGCGTAAGCAAAGTTATATTGCTTTAAATCAAAATGTGGCTGTTGCAGGTGATCACCACGGAAGCAATGGCGTCTATAGTAGCGTCAATTGGGAACAAAGTCAAGTCACAAAAGCGCATCCCAGATTCCGTAGACATAGTGACGGCCAATGCAGAATATCCTAATGTATAATTTTTTAGACGTCAATAAAGTGAATTGGTACGAAAATCTGATACCTCTCATATCTCTCACATAGAGAAAACTGTCAGATCATCAGCGGAGACTTCACTTCTGATGATAAGTCAAAGCAGCCCATATGCGGCCAGAGCAGATGTGCAGGAAGAATGTATAGAGACTTCGAACATCAATTCTGAGTTTAACAACATCTCTCTTTGCTCATTACATGTTTATTTCCGTATAAAGTATTTTCGTACTACGAGTACATGAGTATAGTACATACCAGCAGAAAAATGCTCCTATTGGAGCACACAAAATTCCAATATGTCACTGTTTATTATAAAGACTCTGACAGAAAAGTGGGTTAGCAGCTGCCTCGTTCTACCTTTCTCAGCACCATTAAAAAATTTTCCAAAATTTTTGGTATGCCCACAAATTAGCACTCTTTTTAATAAGCAGTTCACATCTCACTGCCACAAGCTCCCCTAACTGTAGCTCGGTCACGTCCACTAGTCCATCGTTATACGTCGCTCATACCCATCCAGTCCCACTTACCCATTCTCGCTCAGTCACTCAGCACAACTCATTGTCATTATCTCTTCGTGTCTCCCCCTCATTGTCTCCTGTGTCACAGCCACAGTCCCCTTCGTTCTGTCCTACTACTACAGTCTCCTCTCACTGCCAGTCTCCTTCTTACTCTCTCTCACTGCTAATATCTTATTCCTCGCTTCCTACTGCTGCCATGTCTTCTCACTATCACTACCTGTCTCCTCCTTATTGTCATTGTCGTATAATCTGTCTCTCATTATCACTGGCTCTCAACCTACTTCTACTTCCTTTTTCTCTTTACTCGCATCACTGTTCCGTCACTGTCTACTATATTCCATTGCAACTGTGTCCCTCTCTTTCCCTTACACTGCCATTGTCCCCTTCGCTCTCTCTATAACTCAGCCACTGTCTACTATCTTCCAGTATTTATTACTTTTTCGTCTCTTTGCCACTGCCACTGTCTCCTTCTTCCTCATCATAAAAAATGGCGAATATGTCCGCATGCCAGAGCTTTTGCGAAAATTATTAAAGGTGCTGAGAAAGGTAGAATGACGCACCTGGTTCCCCACTTTTCAGTCTGTCTGTTACACATGAACCTATTCCGCTTTTCACCACTTTTGTTTTTCTGTAAATGTCTTCTTTCCCTGGTTCCCTTCTTTTCCGTGCTACAGCGCGTTATGTCACTCATACGAAAAGAACTTTATAGGTCAGTAAAGTTTTGATAATTTACTTTAATGAAATTGAAATAACACAAAACTAATTTTACACCTCAGACCGGATGTTAAGCGCAAAAAAAAAAATTTGCATTTATCTTCAATAGTACAACGAGAGGTTCCCTGATGATAACTGGATGATAACTGAAGCAATTTACAGCACATTTCTCCTCCCTACGCCACTTTACAAACTACGTTTTTATCTCACAACGGAACCTACGTGCGTACGTTACGTGTACAAGTAGGGTAACAGTGTACCTCTGTATCTCGGAAACGGATAAAAATATGAAGAGAATTTTCAAGGTTACTCGAAAACGGAACCTTAGGAATACATAGTAAAAATCAGAGCCATTTGCTGTGCAAAGCCCTCTATGAATCTGTGACTGGGTTTTGGTATTCAAAACCAGTTTTTTGAAGTGTTTCTGAATAACAGGAAAATATTTTTGAAAACGGGGAGAGGGTCTTCTAGAAAAATGGTTACAGAATATACCCTTAAAATTTGTGCGACTTGCTGCGATTATTTATTGTTTAGATTTCATGTCATAGTGGATTTTACGGATAGAAGTAGGGTGATTTTGAATCTCTGTGTGTTTGAAGAGGAGAGGATTTGTGTTTAACGTCTCGTCGACAACGAGATCATTAGAGATGGAGCACATGCTCGCATTACGGAAGGATGGAGAAGGAAAGCGGTCGCGTCCTTTTAACGGAACCATCCTGGTATTTACCAGAATCGATTAAGGGATATCACGAAAACCTAAGTCAGATGGCCGGACCCGGATTTGAACCGTCGTTCTCTAGAATGGGGGTCCAGCGAGCTAGCCACTGCGCTACCACGCTCAGTGTCGTTTTCCTTTGAAACGGATGAAGATATTAAGATAATTTTCAAGTTTGCTACGGAATGTGTATACTCTGGAACTCCAAAATATTTTTGGGGATTTCGGGTGAACCGCTCATGAACTAATGGGGCCTCCACATGTACAATCAAACCCACCGAAGACCACATCCAATGCAAAAAGAATCAAACAATTTGCTCCATTTGCCTAAGCAAGAGGAATTGTGTAATATTCACAAGTTGATCCTGCGTTGTAGGATAGTGACTCAAAGAGGACTCTTGTACTGGGTATACAAATGATACCTAGTCCAAGGACTACCCAAGCATTTGACCCCGCCTTTTTATTACCAATAGAACCGAAGGTACGAGCAATGGAAAATCCCATTTTTATGGGCAGCGTTTTGGAACATAGGTACACGTGCTGTCACTATGCATACCGATAAGTCTGCAGGCTTTCGTAGCCGTTGTCACTGATTATAAAGCCTTCAGAGTGATGCGTCATATCTCTCTTCTTCGCTCGATTTGTTGCTACCTTCTTCAGGATTCCACTGATGTCCCTGGATAGCTGAGCGCTGTCGAAAGACACTGTTAGACATTGTTGCGCTCACTTATAAAAGGCTATTTTTACACGCATTTTCGAAGAAGGGGAGTTACCAGGTAAAAATCTTCCGCCTGCCGTTGGTGGACCGTCGTCATTGGGTAAATACTGAAATCAGATACTGACGGGGAGGGGGATTCCTAAATAGTTGTTGCGCCGCCTGGGTTGTTTGCTGGTAGCTGTTTGTGTTCCTCACTTGCCGTAGCCGGGTGTTTACTATCTTAATAGCCGACAGCCATCATCTCCATTGAAATTGCATTCTTTGTTACTTGGACTGCTTCACGGATTTTCCTTCTATATATATTACTTTCTCTGTCTAGCACGCGTATGTTCTTAAAACCCATTACCTGGTCACTACCGCAGATATTATCTTTTGTATCAAAAGTGTGTCGTGTTCGCGGTTGTTAATTCGTTATTTAATTGTCCTTGTCACAATTAAGCGTAACGTCGTACACTCTGGAGTGTGGGGGCGACCTGGCCGAGTGTAGTCTTTTATCTCGTGTTAACTGAAAAACGTAGTCTTTTCCGAAAGATTCCGCCTATGCGGTCGGTTATTCTACAAACAAACGGGAGATTTGCGGAATATGCAAGAGGTTCCTCGTTCTTCTGTCTTCATTATCCCCTTCGCTTCCCTCGACACACGGAACTGGTAACTTCTGTCTGCATACAGAATCCATGTAATACCAGATATACGTTTGTTAATAGTATGTTCGCTTTCATCAGTCTGGTACTATATCTACCTGAGCTAGTTTCAGTGCTCTGTGCCGTCAGTTATTGCTTCCTTGAGGTCTTCAGTGGAAGAACAGGAAAACAGTGTCGAAGCTCAGTAAGTGCGTGTTTTTATTCATTCACATCCTATCCATTTTGAAACAAGCTGTTTTACAGATAACAGACGATTAATGGACTGATAACCCCTTGCAACACTAGGGTAGGACTCCACTATTTTGCAGTGTGAATTTCACGTGTGTGTCCTACATGACACAGTAGATTTGTATCCTATGAAAATGTTTGTTCAGTTGTATATAGTCAGCAGCAATTTGCTATCAGTTTTGGCAAATTTTGCTATTATCGAGCTATGATATGTGAAATAGCTCCAACAATAACAGTAAATAATAAGAATAATAATAATGGTTGTAATAATAAAAGAATAAAAGCCTGATGTAGTGTACAATAACTAAATGGAATTCCTTGGTGTCAGAAGACGAGACGCTTTATAAATTGGAGAATATTTAGAAGGGAATCTGTCAGAACTAGAGAAAATTTTAAGCGATGATGAGTGACTACCTTTGGATTTCTTTATGTACGAAGGAACAGGCGACAAAATACTGGTAGATTGCTATATTTTAAATATGGAGGCAAAGTTGTGATGAAATTAGCAAATACATTACATGCAGGTGACTAGATGCTTTACGTACGCTGACCTGTTGGAATGTCTTCATTCTGCAGCTGGAACCATGCAACTAATCCGAATTTCAACTAACAGTAGCTCCAACCTGACAATGAAATGAGAAGGTTAGGCCACGGTGCAATTGAACAGTCCATATGAGGAAATGCACAGATTTCTGTTGACAAATGTATGACGTTAACTTGCTCCGTCTGGAGAAGGGAAAATGCCTACGGGACAATGTAAGCGGTGGTTAAAAATGACAGAAAGTATATCACCATCAAAAGACCATTAATCGTTCAAAGCCACAACGAAAATATGGGAGGTGTCGATTTATTTGATCGCATCACTGCAGCATACAGGCAAACTGTGAAACTAGAATGTGGACAGTCCACTCAGTATTTTTGTTTATTTTTCCTGTGTTCAGAATGAAATTTCCACTCTGCAGTGGAGTGTGCGCTTATATGAAACTTTTGGGCACATTACAGCTGTGTGCCGGACCGAGACTCGAACTCGGGACCTTTGTGTTTCGCGGGCAAGTGCTCTAGGTACTGGTGGAAATGAAACTGTGAGAACAGGTCGTGAGTCGTGCTTGGGGAGAGCAGTTTCCCGCGAAAGACAAGGCCCCGAGTTCGAGTCTCGGTCCGGTACACAGTTTGAATCTGCCAGGAAGTTTGTTTATGTATGCTGATGCACTTACCGAAAACAGGCGGAACGACCACATTGCTCTGAAAATTAAACGCGAAGAAATAATGGATAAACTTATCGAAGAGTTTAATCCATGCCGGAAAAGGAGCAGATGACAACACAACAGAGTACAGACAAGAAGATGTAGATGCAGTATCCACCTCGCCAAGAGAAAAACAAACTCCCGGTGCAACATCCAAGCCAATAGAAAAAGAAGACAGGAACATTTCACATGCTAGTGATTGTTAGACTCATCACTATCGAATGCCTGGTTGCAAAACTATAAGAACAAGAGCGTACTGCACGGGACGTCGCTTTCACTTTTGTGCGATGAAAGAAAGAAACTGTTTTGAAGCAAACCATGTGAGATAAGGCCACAAACAACTTGTGTCACAGAACATCTTCTATGTGAAAAAGTGAACTTGTTTCCAAAGTACAATGACGTAATGCAATAATTTCTTTGTACTGGGTTCCTATTCATAGCAAGTTTACAAAATATAAAATTAGTAAGTTATCGAACTCCATTTTTACAATCTTCTTGCTTTTAATGCCAGTATGTTGTACACTACACTAGTATTTTGGAAAACTCAGCCAATAACGTCTGAAAACAAATACAGATTCTTAACCCTGTTGGTGGAGGTTTTACATGTATTAGAATTATTTGTTGGATAAATGAACCTTCCTACCACAGGAACTGAAGAGCTTATTATTATTACTGCTTCGTCTTTGGGCCATATTTATGGAAAGGTCATCATAGCCTTTGGCCATCAAAGTTTCCCTAATGAAATCTAGTTCCGATCGCTAACACTTATTGCCACTGTTGCGGAATGCACACAAAGAGATATTTAAAACGCCTTGCTTTTGAGCTGTGTGGTGGTGCGAAGCGGTGTCTAGTTACCTGTTTCTGTTGGTAGTTTCCTATAAAATCTATGCGTTAGTGCTTTGTCGGATCTTCTGTGGATCAGCACCATCTCGCTCTCCACCCCCGTATGAAGCTTACATTCCGAGGAATGTTGTTCAGAAAAACGTAGAATTTATGTAGTTCTTTCTTGTTGGGTGGCTATGTAACAAGGGTGATATGCACATAGCGAAGCCAGCGACATTTCTTAAGTTCCGTGTCACATAGTGAATCTTGCTCGAAATGCTCATGGAACGTGACTTGCAACTGACAACAAGGATGGACTGTGTTATTTAGTGCATTTTGCTGGTAATGTTCCGTGAAATGTGACTTGCAACAGACGGCTAGAGTGAACCAGCAGTAGTGCCGTTACGTCGCTCGTAAAATTCCCGATCGTAAGCGACAAGCATGCTAAGAGCAAGTCACATGAAACGGGTTAACCCGCAATGATTGCTACGGTGTTCATTGTTGCGATTTTAAATACGCATAATACAGTAAAATGTCCCTATATAAACTAATATGATTGTGATATTCCGGCTGCGAGTACCAGCGATGATGTGCTACCGTAAATTGATACTACAACGCTCTTTGCTCAGACGACAACGTTCTTTGCTGAAAAAAAAAGAAAGGAGCATCGATGTTTTCTTGTAACTGTTGGAAATAATGCCGATTGGACATTCTTTTTTTTTTTTTTTTTTTTTTTTTTTTTTTTTTTTTTTTTTTGAGAGAGAGAGAGAGAGAGAGAGAGAGGTTTGCGTATAGAAGTAACGTGAAGTGCAGAGGTCAACATGTAATCGCGATTATCAAGAATAAAAATTTTAATTTGTGAAGAAGGTAAATATCGCTTACGAATTTTGTAAGTAGGCTGTTTATGTTTTCTCTATGTAAGTAGGCTGTTTATGTTTTCTTATTGGCAACGTTACGTAGCGCTCAATATGAAAATCACTGGCTGTGCTGTGTGCAGTCTGTGGCTGCTTTGCATTGTTGTAATACTCGCCATTGTAGTGTTAGGCAGCTGGCTGTGAACAGCGCGTAGCGTTGCGCAGTTGGAGGTGAGCCGCCAGCAGTGGTGGATGTCGGGAGAGAGATGACGGAGATTTGTAGTTTGTCATGAACTGCTATATTTATATATGATGATATCAAGGTAAATACATTGTTTGTTCTCTATTAATATCTTTCATTTGCTAACTATCCCTATCAGTAGTTAGTGCCTTCCATAGTTTGAATCTTTTATTTAGCTGGCAGTAGTGGCGCTCGCTGTATTGCAGTAGCTTGAGCAGCGAAGATTTTTGTGAGGTAAGTGATTTGTGAAAGGTATAGTTTAATGTTAGTCAGGGCCATTCTTTTGCAGGGAATTTTGAAAGTCAGATTGCGCTGCGCTAACAAAATATTGTGTGTCAGGTTAAGCACAGCTTTATATAAATTGTTCAAAGGGGACGTTTCATATGTCGACCCTTAGCCGAGGATACCTCACTGGAATCTTCTGATTTTTCTTGTAGTTTGTGTAATTAGTGTAGATTTTGTTTATTGCTAGAGCGTAATTGTAGAGAGAATCTCCTTTTTAGTTGTAGCCTTTCATTGTTGTACAGTAAAACAGTTGTGGCATGCATGTAGATTTGCACCAAGTATTTCGCAGCTGCGCTGGCAATTAAGTAGACATTATTTCCATTGCTATGTTATTTTATTTTGCTCTTCAAATTGTGCTTTTCTGTGTTATCGTGTGAAATATTGTGACAATTATGGCGTGTGAAAAACGTAATACTAGGCTCCAAAGTAAACTGAGAAATGACAGTGAAGACGAAGGCAGTGTGTTAGCGCCGCAGAGTAATGAATTAACTAATGTTCAAAGTAGTAATTTGGTAATTGCGCGTAGGGAAATGGAGCGGGCGGCAAACAATGGTGTAGACAGTGAAACAGGTAGTGAACAGGGAAGCGTTATCGATCGATTGGTCGGCAACAGCTCGCCTCAGGAATCGGGAATGACAGAACACAATATCGCAAATACTGTAGATTCAGGTTTTGGGTCATCACCGTTTTCTCAAATAAGTCAAGACACATTTTCTGCTTGTCAAAATGTGAATGTTGCCGGTGCAAATGCACTGCCGAAAAGCGTAGAGAAACAGATTCCAGACACTAATACATTATTATTGCAATTAATGCAACAAATGGAACAAAATCAGAGACAAATGGGACAAAATCTTAAAAAGTTAGACACAGTGGAACAAAATCTTAAAAAGTTAGACACAATGGAACAACACCAGAGACAAACACAGCAACAGTTAGACGCAATGGAACAAAATCTTCACACCACGCTTGAACAAACACGTGCAGATTTAACTACTGAGTTACATAACATTGAATCGAAATGTCAAAAAGTCTGTAATGACGTAAAAACACAAATTTGTGAGCATTTTCAACCTATTTTTTCGCGGCATGAAAATGCATTACAGAATCACGAAGCAGCCATAAAAGAACTGCAAACCATTGTTCATGAAAATCATGAGACCTTGTGGGCTAAAATTGACTCAGTTGCATCTACCGATTCGGTTACGCAACTTGCAAAAACTCAGGAAAACTTTAAGGACACAGTAGATATTCTGAAACTTGGTTCAGAAAAACACACTGAAGAAATAAGTACACTATCGGAGAAAGTAGCCGAACTTTCGGATCAGGTCACTAACTTATCTACAAAGGTAGATGATGATCTGAATGACACAAGACCCGTAGCCTTCACTGACACAGAAGAGTATGAACAAATCAGAAAATTCAAACAAAATCAGAATCAAATTAATACACAACACCAAAGAGAAATCCGGGAAGTACAAGATCAGCTGACACAGGTAATACAAGAATTACGTATTTCAGAGGACACTAGCGCTCCAACACGGGAAGAGGGACTTAGAAACACGGAAAAGCCGCAAAATAATAACACAGGGCATTTCGGAAGTTATGAAAGAAATTGGCAATGTGCACCGAATTTTGAGATGGAACGGCCGACACGACCTAACAATGACCGATATGCGACTCGCCGACATGACGATTTTGACTATAAGCTGTTCATTACTACACGTAAATTCAAAACATTTAAGAATTCTGGCAACGACATTCATCCACAAGCATGGCTCCATCAATTCTCTCATTGTTTTCCTCCCAACTGGTCGTTGGAACACAGATTAGAATTTATGTGTGGCTACTTAGAGAATGAACCAGCTGTAAGAATGCGATCGGTCATTCACGATTGCCACAGTGAAGGAGAATTTTACCATGCCTTCCTCTCAGCGTATTGGTCTCAAGCTACACAAGACCGCGTAAAACATGGTATCATAATGATGAAACATTTCGAACAATCTGAATTCTCCAGTCTTGTGAAATATTTTGAAGACATGTTGCACAAGAATCAGTACCTGTCAAACCCATACAGCCCCTCAGAACTCATCCGCATTTGCTTAATCAAATTACCTGAACATTTACGGCATATTATTTTAGCAGGACGTTGCAAAGACGACATTGAAGCTTTTCAGGGACTGTTACAAGAACTAGAAATTGACACTGATAATCGCGGAACGCCAAAACAAGGACACAACAATTACAGGTCACATCCGTCACAATTCCGTGACGACAGAAACAATAACCGGACACGACTGGTCTATTCTTACAACGCAAATCGTGACCAAAATAGACACCACCCGTACGACAACCGTTGGCAGAGTAGTAATAATTACAGGGAAAGATCACCTCTCCGCGGTAGTGACTATCACAGAGACAATCAGAGAAACAGACAATATGGGAACCAAAATAATTATTATCAAGGGAGACAGAATAACTTCAGACGCAACAGTTCAGCGCGCAGTTACGATTCAGGGAGAAATTCTCCACCACTTAACCGACAAGAAAGAAACTACAGGAACTACCGACATGACGACAGACGATGTGATCGTAACGACAGACCTGAATTGCATCAGAACTGGCGGGATTCAAACAGAGCAGGGCCCTCTCGAGGAGGTGAATTTGTAGAAGTTAGGTCTC
Source organism: Schistocerca americana (assembly GCF_021461395.2). Taxonomy (NCBI): domain Eukaryota; kingdom Metazoa; phylum Arthropoda; class Insecta; order Orthoptera; family Acrididae; genus Schistocerca; species Schistocerca americana. The sequence continues at coordinate 686,285,605 of NC_060122.1, forward strand.
CAAATCCCAATAACGACGCGCGCCAACAAAGAGACAATAGGCAATGACTCACACCGCTGGCAGCCACAAAACGTTCTTATGACACTAACGACGCATCTGCCGTAGCTAGTAATTACGTAAAAATGGAAGACATTAGGGACATCTTACTCCAGGAACACGACGTAAAACATAACAACATTGCATATCCTGTGATTCACATTACTGTAAATGACGTAAAATTTACGGCAGTACTTGACTCTGGCAGTCCCATTTCAGTAATCAGTGAAACAGCCTTTAGCAAATGCAACAAATCGAACGATTGCCCCACACTTCCGTTATGTAAGATTAAATTACAAGGTGCAATCTTTGGAAAAAGCGTAGATGTACGCCAACAAACCAATTTAGAATGCTTTTGTCAAAGCCACAGCTTCTCTATGAACTTTCTCATTGTTCCATTATTGTCGACGGAAATTATATTGGGAGTAGACTTTTTGAATGAATACAAAGCAATCTTAAACTTTCACGATGCTGAAATAAGTTTAGAGAAAGAAGGTAAGTCAATAGCTTTGAAATTTGAAGATTGGCTCTCAAACAATGACGAGGAAATTAATCGGCTTTACCTTCTGTTGGACAACAATTCGGAATTTTCTACGGAACTAGACACTAACAATCACTCTGCAAGAACTGACAGGGATGATATTGACGGCATATTTGAAATTAATGAGTTTATTCAGAATAAAATTCAAACAATTGAGAATTGTAATGACACTGATAGGCAGGATCTTTTTGAGATTTTACAAGAACATTCCACAGTTTTTACTCACAAAACAGGAACAATCAAGTGATTTCAATACCAATTTCGTGTTCGTGAGCATACTAAATTTTGTGTTAGACCATTCGTAATTCCGGCGCATTATAGGGACCGTGTTAGAACAGAAATACAATCTATGCTTGACGAGGGCATTATTGAGCCTGCAGTAAGCTCGTGCAACAATCCGTTACATGTTGTTGAGAAGAAAAATGGATCGATTAGGCTTGTCTTAGATTCGAGACAAATCAATACTATCATTTTTCCTGAAACAGACAGGCCGCAGACGATGGAAGAACTTCTTCAAAATTTTAATGGTGTAAAAGTGTTGTCTTCCATTGATCTCAGATCCAGCTTTTATCAGATCGAACTTCATCCAGAATGTAGAAAATACACAGCTTTCCTTTGTTTCGGCGTTTGTTATCAGTTTCGGAAACTTCCCTTTGGTTTGAACATTTCTTCAGCAGCATTCATTCGCGGGCTAAATTCGATATTACCTGAGTTCTTAAAACGTCACATCACCTTATATGTGGACGATATTCCAATAGCAGAAGCTTCATGGGAACTACATAATCGCATCCTCAACAGTCTGTTACGTATTTTTGCAGAATCTGGAATTACAGTTAACTTGGAAAAGTCTGAATTCGGTAGGACAAAGGTGAAGTTTTTGGGACATATTATTTCTTCTGAAGGCATTCAGCCGGATCCTGAAAAGTTAGAAGCAATCAGAGCCATTCCAGTTCCATCCACAAAAAGACAAGTCCGCAGTTTTCTAGGTCTCGTAAATTTTTACCGTCGTTTTCTGAATATGCAAATTCTTGTTACACCAAAACTTTGTTCTCTCACTGGAAAAAATACTATTTGGAACTGGGACGAACAAGCACAGTTGGAATTCAATTCTTTGAAAGAAGCGTTACTTCACGCGCCAATCTTAGCTCATCCAGATCTGTCACAAGATTTCTGCCTTAGCACGGATTCTTCTAAAGTCGGTCTTGGTGCCCATTTATTTCAAGAAGCCATAGAAAATGGCACTACCATTCAGAAAACCATTGCTTTTGCTAGCCGAGTGCTAACAAAATCTGAAAAAAATTATTCCGTTACTGAATTAGAAGCTTTAGCTATCGTTTGGGCATTTAACAAATTCCGTTTCTTTCTTTCTGGTAAGCACGTAAAAGTATACAGTGATCATCGTGCATTACAATTTCTTATGTCTTCAAAATTAAATCATGACAGGTTAAAACGTTGGGCATTGTTTCTGCAAGAATTCCGCTTCACAATAGTCTACATTCCCGGCAAGGAGAACATTGTTGCGGACGCACTGTCACGCGCACCGGCTGGGCTTGAGAAAAGTACCACAGAAGGCAACCTCGAGAAAAATTTCAGTATTCTTTACATTCAGAAAGTCGCCTTTGAAAACTTCATCACCACATCTTTAAAGGACATTGCTCATGAACAAGATAAAGATCCGATTTGGAAAGACATCAAGAGCAAATGGCATGAAAAGACACACACACAGATTCGGCATTATTATCTGGTTAGAAACAACATACTGTTCAAACGCTGCACTGTTGATGACAAGCTATGGGTACTTTGCATTCCTGACGATTTTGTTAATAAGCTCATTTGGTACATTCATTTCAGCTACGCACATTTTGGTCCACGAAAATGTTGTCATATTCTTCGAACGACTTGTTATTTTAACAATATGGAAAAGAGAATTCGAAGAGTCTTGTCTATTTGTAAACTTTGTCAAAAGGCGAAACCATCTACTGTCTCACATCGTGCTCCGTTGTTTCCTATTATTCCTTCTAAATTAAAAGAATTTGCTGCTGTTGATCTCTTGGGACCGCTTGTCAGAACATCTAATGGATTTTCGTACGTTCTAGTCGCTGTTGAACTTACTTCAAAATTTGTTTCTTTCACACCGTTACGTAAAGCCACTGGACGGTCTGTATCCAACGCCTTTGTTAAAAATTTCTTACGTGAAGTTGGCCACGTTGCTAAAGTCATTTCAGATAACGGACCGCAATTTAGATCTGCTGTTTGGTCACGCATGCTTCGCAACCATAAAATCCAACCTGTTTTTATTTCATTGTACTCACCACATTGTAACCCCTCCGAACGGATTATGAAAGAAATCAATAAGCTTTGCAGGCTTTATTGTCACAGAAAGCATCAGCATTGGGACAGATATTTACACTTATTTCAAAATGTGCTGAATGAAATGCCTCATGATTCCACTGCTTTACCACCTACTCTTGTACTAAAGAATGAAGCACCACCGAACAGAATCAGAGAGCTTGTACCTTTCCCAAATACACGTAAACTTCGACACAAAGACATAATTGATTTGGCTCTTAAAAATATAAAATCTGCAGCAGACAAAAGGAGAAAACTACACGGTAAAGCAAATGCAAAGAAATTGTATATTGGTCAGAAGGTTCTCATTAAAGCTCATTCATTGTCACATAAGAAGAAACACTTGAGTCACAAATTCTTTCTAGTTTACAATGGACCTTACAGAATCCGACGTATACCACATGATAATTGCGTTGAAGTTGAAACTCTGCGTACTAGGAAGAGTAAAGGTTTACACCACATTTCACATGTAAAACCGTTTATTGAAAGATAATCTGCTTTTTAACTTAGTCTTTGTCATAAAATTTTTCGCTTCACATTACTAATATGCTTTGTCAGATTTAGAATCTGTTAACATGTAACAATGTTTGAAGTGAAATATCCAGTCAAGAACCAAGAGAACTTATTTAAACAGAAATGACGAATGCATTGTTATAGTGAACAGACATCACAGTGTTATTGTGTGTGTACATTCTTGCTTGTTTGTTGCACGATTACGTAAAGACTATAAGGCTCACATACTTAGAACATTTACCAGTACTGCTAATGAGATTTTAATGCAACATTTTGGTTTATTTGAAAATACATTCTGAATTTAAAGCGCTTTCTGAGAGATACCAGATGACACAGAGGTTAGTTTATGTGACAGCTACATGATTTTTATCACGACGCTACTAATGAGTGACAATTTACAATGTTGCTTTTGCGGTGTATCTTTTTTATATCTTCACAGTTTTCTGAATTCTTCTGGAAAGAAAAACATGTTTTGGTAGTAACTTTTGTGGTATAGCAACAATGAGACAGCCTTTTTCGTGGCACAACATTACAATACAGTACAGTACTTTCTTCATCACGGCAATAAGCGTAATAACTAAGACATTTATACGCAAAGCATTTCACTTTTGTGTATTATGAGGTAAGTACATTGACTTCTGCAGAACTTAGCTTTCGGAGGACGATAACTACGACACTTCCACAGAGATTATGTTACAACAAGACGCACATTTAGCGCTACAGGACACGCATTTGAGTGATTAATTTTGTACTTTAAAAATTTATTTTTTAAGATATTTGAAGTACAATGATACGAAGTTTTTCCATGATACATTTCATTCCATTGCTGTAATCTGTAACACCTGAGGGTATAATTACATTAATCCTCAGGGGGGTACACGCCTACTTTGTGTACCATGTGTTTGGCAAGCACAAGGAACCCTAGCTAATATGGTATTTGCTTATACAACTTTACACATCGGTACCATATTTCTCTAACACACAAATTACACAGCTATCTGATCATTTAACTGAGAGAGACAAACATTTATTTTACTATATCAGTGACAGATGTTTACATAATTACACAGTTGGATAACTTCACACTTATGAAACTGTATTTTGTCTGTACTTTGTAAACTGTTCATATTTTTTCGCAATCATTGTGATACTATGAGAGCTTTGAATGATGTATTTGGTATGAGATCATGATTTTTAAAGTACGTTTGAGGCAGCTGACACTTTTGACATGAGCAGAGAATTATTTTAGGCTTAGAAATTATTGGAGGAAGTTACGACGATTTTGAGATTTGACTGACGTGTTATGATGTTATTATTACGACGACGATGTGTATTATGTTGTTGAGGAATGTTTATTATGCTACGTATTTCTCACGATGAAATATTGAAGAAGTGTCGACGAATATGTATATGTATAATGAGGTAAGGAATAATGAGTAGTGTTTAGGGACTCTGATTTATGAAAAGGATGTTGGAAACCAAGAAACGTACTTTAAGAGTTATGAAATGTGTGACTGTATCACAATGCTGACGAATATTTTATTTGGACACTTATATTTATAGGATTTTGTTTCTACAGATTTGCAACGCTAATTCTTGACCTGTGAAATATTTTTATATGAGACTGCCACGGTAGCAGAAACTGCTGTCGTAAATATTTCCGTACGAAAGTTAAGTGACCACCTGCACGTAATGCGTCGCGGGCACCCAGCTGTGTCAGACGCCTGGAGAAAAAGCCATTATTGCGAGCCCTTTTCAGCGGCACAGGTAGAACAAAAAAAAAGGGGAGGCCATTATCCTCGGAAATATTCTTACATCTGCAAACCTGATAATGACAAGTGTCTTTCTACGAGAATTGAGAGCTACTGACTTACGAAATGCCACATAGCTAATGAATGATGTTTTTATGCTTTGGTTTGCGTAATTGCTTATTTCATTTGATATCTGGTTTCCAGCTGTGTTGCAGCATTGGTTTTATAAAATGAAATGCATTTGCTAATGTGAACACTTTCTGTCAACAGACCAATTAAATAATTATTTTATGATCCACATTCTTTAAAAAAGGAGCACTTGGAAAGGAAAGAACAATAAGAAGGAACTAGTAACAGTAACACATAATTTTCTTTTCAAGTACATGGTAATATTTCTTTTTACAATCAGTTGTTGTGGTGCACCACTTTAATTACATAGACATTAAGATGTGAATATACATTTCCCTTATCTGCATTGTTATCTTTAGTGTACTATTTTTTTCTGCTTGAGCTATGTCATGTTTAGATATAAGCTGCTGTTTGCCAGGCATAGTGCTACTGAACTTTAATTTGTGTTACTCTGCTAAGCCAGATTTATTTTTTGTTTGCTGCATTGCCTCATATTAGTTGTAATGTTGAATTGCTTGGTAATTTAGATTTACTGTAGCTTGCTTTGCGATTATCCATTTTTTTTATTGCTGTTTATATTAATTGTTTTATGTGCTGCTGCATTGCCTCGTTCCTTAGTTTAGTATCTGAGCTCAGTAGATTTAAGTTAGCTTAAGAGGGGGTAGACTATATAAGAACCTAACTATGGAGAATAGGGAAAGAATGCTTTGAAAGTTATATGAAAACGATTTGGGCCTAAATGAGTATTGCACAATGAGCCATATTTCTTTTGAAAGAAATATGGTTAGAATACAGAAAACAGGTTTAGGTAGGATTTTCTTGGAAATAAATGTTGAGGTGAGAAATGTGTGAACATATAAATACAGAAAGCATGCTTAGATAGAATTTTTTTGGTGGAAACAAAGGACGAAATAAGAGGAAAGATATATGAAGTTTTGGGTTGGACTGCAGTACCAAATGTGACACTGAAAACGAACCCTGTCCTTTCCTATTGGTGTTATCCCACTATGTGTTTGTGTACCCTTGTGTATTTGTTTTCTTCCTGTCTCTGTGTAGTTTCATAGAATTTTTTCTTCTTTTAATATTAAGCTACATTCACTATGATGAGGAATACTGTTATCCTCGAATATAATTGGCATTAATAATATGTTATTTACTTTGTAAAGATGTTAGACATTATTAATTCTGTTCTGTTCAATGCTCATGTGTGAAGTTGATGTTTCAAAAGTTATTGTGATCCTTTATGTATGTACTCATGCCATAATTCCACTGATGTATATGTTTATTTCTATTCTTTTGTAAAGCCTGTGTTACTACAAATGTTATCTGTATTGTTATGTTCTTTAATGATGTATTTTGTACCTTTGTAATTGTATTTTCATGTTGTAAATTTATAATTGTACAGACACCAGTTCTTCCAATTAAGTTACATTTCACTGCACACGTTTCTGTTGGTCATAGTATATGGACAATATGTGAGAAGTAGGGACTGTTAGTATTTGCACGTGTGTTAATAATTCAGCAAGGGACTGGATAACAGCATTGCTGGTTCTAAGGACAATTCCAAAAACTTTGTGAGTGCACAAGTGGTGGTTTATGGACTTGCTATATTCTCCGCAAGACTCTTTGATGGTGAATGTGCACCTGCACAGTCACAACAGATGGCTGTTGGTTATCTCTGCAAGGACTACAGTGGGTCTGCATCTTTGATGGCCCACCATTACCATTATCTCTACAAGGACTACAGTGGGTCTGCACCTCTGGTGGCCCACCAATACCGTAATCTCTACCAGGACTACAGTGGGTCTGCTCTGTGATGACCTACCTACCAATATTCTTCCAAACTTCGAATGACTCTGCTGTGGGTTTGCTCTGTTGTGGCCCATTACCTGTATGCATGTCAAGAGTCAGCACTGTCTTTCCGTTGGAAGGACAACACTACTTCTTCAAGACTGCATGGAAATCCACTACTTCTGTGTGCAATTTCTTTTACTAATGAGACTTTGTGAAAAAAAACCTGTAATTACTGTTATGATGAATGATCTGGACTATCTTTATGGACTGTGAGAAAATTTTAGCTTTTGACCAACATTGTATCAATAAGTGTGTGCATTTGATTTCTTTGTTATTGTAATTATGAAAAATTTTATCAAATCATTATTGGCCACTGCCCAAAAAAAATTTGTAAAATTTTTTGTGGGGAGCATGGGGGCTATGTAAGTAGGCTGTTTATGTTTTCTCTATGTAAGTAGGCTGTTTATGTTTTCTTATTGGCAACATTACGTAGCGCTCAATATGAAAATCACTGGCTGTGCTGTGTGCAGTCTGTGGCTGCTTTGCATTGTTGTAATACTCGCCATTGTAGTGTTAGGCAGCTGGCTGTGAACAGCGCGTAGCGTTGCGCAGTTGGAGGTGAGCCGCCAGCAGTGGTGGATGTGGGGAGAGAGATGACGGAGATTTGTAGTTTGTCATGAACTGCTATATTTATATATGATGATATCAAGGTAAATACATTGTTTGTTCTCTATTAATATCTTTCATTTGCTAACTATCCCTATCAGTAGTTACTGCCTTCCATAGTTTGAATCTTTTATTTAGCTGGCAGTAGTGGCGCTCGCTGTATTGCAGTAGCTTGAGCAGCGAAGATTTTTGTGAGGTAAGTGATTTGTGAAAGGTATAGTTTAATGTTAGTCAGGGCCATTCTTTTGCAGGGAATTTTGAAAGTCAGATTGCGTTGTGCTAACAAAATATTGTGTGTCAGGTTAAGCACAGCCTTATATAAATTGTTCAAAGGGGACGTTTCAATTTTTATTCGATGTTGGATCCCCGGACCTTCATAAGAACTGTTGGGTCTAGTTTAGCAGGGGATACAGCCCGTCAGCTTTGACCAATGACGTCAGAATTGGCCAGAGAGCATGTATTACAAAGATGAACGAGCTGAGAAGAATGTTCAGAAACAAAGGAATGCAAGAGAGAAAAACTGTACTTCACATATGTAAGGGCCAGTAGCATTTTCACGTTAACGATATCTCGTGTATGTTTCTTAGTATTTCTCCACAAAATACAATGGAAAGAAATGAATGAAATATATTACTAGCAAAGAATACATCACGTTACAAGTATGTCAGTTGTATCTCGAAACTCTTTAGAACTGTATTGCTTAAGTGCAGTACGGGATACAAGTTCAGCGTACGTCGATTTCTTAGTTTCAACTAGCATTGCTGTCCTGTTCTTCACTTGAACGATGTATCCTCCGCTTCGGTAAACCGTAAGTGAACACGGGATACAAATTGTAGATGTGTTGTTTATTTCGTCTCTGCCATTACTAACAATCCTTTCTTACGTATATATCAGTACTACTGATGACAGAAGGACCGACGTATGTAATATATGTATACCAGACTTTCGTTGACCTCTATTTATGTACACTGGTAACGAAAAGATGGAAATAGACGTCAGTTATATTTGCAACCTGTACCACAACTGAACTACACGGAGACAAGAAGACGACACATGTAGAATTTGTATCCCGTACTTCCCTATGGGGTACAGTTTTCTTGTTGCCTTGGACGCTAATAGTATCCTATTCGTTACTTGAGCTATATAGCTATACGCAACATTTGTATCTTGCTCGCCAATTGACATATATAGTGTCGGTGTAAATGCGAAGTGAAGGACGGGATACAAATCTTAGTTGTGTCGTCAGTGTAAAGGCGAAGTGAAGGACGGAATACAAATTTTAGTTGTCAGGGGTTTCACCCGAAAATGACGTACTGATACTACTGCTGGGAAACGAAAGGAGATCAACAGCTGAGAAATTTCTATTACGTCCTTCATAACACGAAAATACTCATATTGGTGGAATAAAAAGTGAAATATGTAAAAATAGTGAAATACAGGGAAAGAAGCAAATGGAAAAGTGAACTTGCCACACGGAAATATCGAGGAATAACCGAAGCTCGCCTAGACAGACAGTAACGAAAATTACATACCCACAAACAGACAAATCCATTCCTATAAACGAAAATAAGACAGTATAAATTGTTCAACAATAACAAACTAATACTCCAAATTACCTCAATATCATTGCGAATAATTTTAATGTGCAATGATAGCGCTTATCCGGAACATAGAACTGTTTTATTATCTATGCCTCGAAGTGAAGACATTACTATCTATGACTAATGAATGACGTCATTGGTCAAAGCCAACGGGTTGTATCCCTTGCTTCACTAGACCCGAACTGTTAGTGTATTTTGCAATACAGTGCATAGTGATTTCTTCTCGAGTTAACAATACTGGGCGAATCGGCTATTATCGCGGTCCGAACGATGTGCAATATTTCGCCGTCAGCTTGTGTGTTCAAGACGTTCCCTAAGCGACCAGTTTGTTAGTCAGAAGATACCATACTGCCACTGTTTGTTCAACCTTCTCGTTTTGTGTTTTCCAGAAAATCTTACGGCGACTGTGAGTACTTTTGTGGCCAAGAGAGAGACGAAGTGTTCATCACGAGTTGTAGCAGTTTCCTCCAGCCTTGCCTGGCGTTCTCTGAGAATTGGAGAAGCAGAAACCTCCGACCGCCAACTCTTCCTGTTCTAAACCCGTTCTCTCCTTACAGTAGCCACAAAGGAAACATATTCATCTGTAGTCAGCTTTTTCACAGATTTTTTTAATCATAGACAGGTAAAAATTTTGTAATGCATGCATCTAGGCAAAAAATTCAAGAGTTTTTTTTTTAATGCAGTACCTGTCTTATCTTTGTCAAATACAAAAAGTCAAAGAGCGAGCTAGTTAATTAATATTATTGTCTTTACAACGTGGAAGCAGTCTTATTTCACAGAGAAGCTCATCAGTGTGTCAGTGTCTGTAATATTTCCAAAAATTTCGTTTATCGTACAGGATGCTTCAGTTTCCCTGATAAACTTCTAGCTAAAAAGTACGTTGAAGAATTAGGTCGATTGTGCACATATTACGGCTACAGCCACGACCAAAGGCTGATCGTAGCTGTGGAATAAGAGAATCATATTCGTGTTTGCGGATATTGCTAAACTTTGGCTGCACTATGCGTTGGTGACAAGGAAAACTTTTGCACGGGCCTGGACTCAAACCCGGAGCTTCCGCTTGACGCTAGCGGTTGCTTTGACCGCCAAGGCCACCTGAGCACGCTGCACGGACCCACCCAAACTTCCATACGTCACCGCTTTCGTCTACATCCTATTCTCACACATATTATGTGAGTCCTGTGTAAGTACACTACTGGCCATTAAAATTGCTACACCACGAAGATGACGTGCTACAGACGCGAAATTGAACCGACAGGGAGATGATGCTGTGATATACAAATGATTAGCTTTTCAGAGCATTCACGCGAGGTTGGCGCCGTTGGCGACATCTACAACGTGATGACATGAAGAAAGTTTCCAGCCGATTTCTGATACACAAACAGCAGTTGACCGGCGTTGCCGGGTGAAACGTTGTTGTGATGCCTCGTGTAAGGAGGAGAAATGCGCACCATCACGTTTCCTACTTCGATAAAGGTCGGATTGTAGCCTATCGCGATTGCGGTTTATCGTATCGCGACATTACTGCTCGCGTTCGTCGAGATCCAATCTCTGTTAGCAGAATATAGAATCGGTGGGTTCAGGAGGGTAATACGGAACGCCGTGCTGGATCCCAACGGCCTCGAATCACTAGCAATCGAGATGACAGGCATGTTATCCGCATGGCTGTAACGGATCGTGCAGCCACGTCTCGATCCCTGAGTCAACAGATGGTGACGTTTGCAAGACGACAACCACAGAACACCAATATAGTAGAAGTGCAAAGACCACATTATTATACGGAAACACAGAACGACACCAGCGCTACTTGTGGCCTGGCTGTGAACTTCAATACGAAAAAAATATGGCGCGAAAATCTCTTATGTTTATTTCTAAATACGCGAATTAGAGGACAATATTTTTCATTTAATCTTTGAATGTGGGCCGCATAGTGCAGTAATAAAGGTTTTTGAGATCTTGCAAAGTAATATATACAAGAAATCTCAATCAAAAACAAACATTAACTACTAGTAGCTGCAGTTTACATTGTGAAAATTTTCGTAGATTACGACGTCACGTTTTGACTGTGAAATTTTTTTTTAAAACTCAATTTTGGCCGTGTGGCCATTATCATGTGGAAATAAACGAGCTTTAGCACATGGCAGACAAAAATCATCTGACATTGCATGCATATATAAATGATTTTTACGTTTCCACGTATCCTAAAGCACATTATGTCCACTCGCATGATCGAAAGTGGAATAGTAGGTTACACAAATAAATAACTACACAGCTAATGGATAACCAAGAGGTCATTTACAAAAAAATCTGTGCTACAAACCAAGGATGTACTGTAAAGTCTATAAAATCTGATTTATTATTTTTTCTGTTGATTGTTATTTATGGATATTCAGTCATCTGAAATCGAACTTCTGCACAGTTCAAATAAATTTATGAAACACACAAAATACTACTTTACAAAACTGAAAAACAAATTGGGAGCAGAGCAGGTAGACACTCCATGAATGTAGCCAAAATGTTTTTGCCAATGAGACATACAAGGAAAATGAACTGCAACACAACATTTTTTTTTCTTTTTTCCCCAAATTGGCTGTTATTTTGGCAACACCCATCATGTTTAAATAATGAAAGAAGACACTGGTACAACATTTATTTTTAACATTTTTATTTATTTACTTCCTCTTTGAAAACACTGATTGGTGCACTACTGAAAATTAACACAAATTTCCCTTGACAGCACTTTATTCATTACACTTTTAGAATCCAATCATCACATCTAGAAAGTGTTAAGTTATGTCCTGCTGAATTACCAGATTTTGTCATAAAAAGTCAAAGGCATGATTTTGACACAAGAACATTTGTATATGTATAGAGAGCTTACTCTCATTGTATACATAATAAACAAAATACAAAGTCTTTTAACATGATTTGAACTTCTTTTTAAGTTGTTGCATACACAATTTCCTCTTGTTTGTAAATTTCTTTTCTTTCACATACTTGAATATTATAAATGGAATACTTGTCTTCAGAAGTCTCTCTTCAATGTCATCTTTATTACAAATTGTTCTATGAGACAGAACAAATGTTTTTTTAATTATCATGTAGTTTTGTTGTGTGACCATGACTATTTAGATACTCATACAGCTGATCATGGAGTGCCCTTAGGAGTATCATGACTCTTTCACTTGCATATTTCAAATGAGAATGCTCCTCACTATTCTCTTTAAATGAGGTAAACAAATGATTTTCAGTCACAACAGAGGAGTAGAGACTGGTATTACATGTTTCACAATCATCTGGTACATCTATGGCTTTTAGTACATAGCCTGCTACATAGGCTAAGGATTGTTGATCTTCTACAGACTCGATGATACCATCTGAGTAAGAATAAATTTGCTCAGGTGTTTCAGAGTCTTTCATCTCACATTCACTTAAATGTTCACTCCTACCACAAGCTGCCAAGGGAGTGTAATCATCATTTTCACAGTTACTTACACTCATGGCTTTGAAAGACAAAGTCATATGATTGACAACACAAGTCTTCAGAGCTTGTACAAACTGAAAACAAGTTGGGTTTGTATTAGCAATACCATGTTGTCTTATACAACAAAAGAAATTTTCTAAAGCATCTTGATTGAACGCCTTTAAATTTAAGTACTTAAAGCCAATCACTTTCAAGGTCTTCCACAAGAAAATAATAGACTGTAATGTAATCTGCCAACCCTTTATGAAGCTAAACGTATTAGTCTTGTTTCTTCCTGTTTTTAAATCTATTATTTGCCAGCTGCCTATTTCCCGCAATATGCTATACCACATTTCTAAATGTGGCGAATTTTCTGATTCCCTGGGATATTGCTCATTACTGTTGAGTGAATCAAAGAGATTATCTACCTTTTGCACAAACTCAGCTGTGTGTATAGCTTCAGATGGTAATGTGTGAGTAGAAACATATGTTTCAATTGCAGCTGCAACAGTATGGCTCATTTGTGCAGCAGCAACTTTTACCTTCATTTTGACATGGGAATCAGAAAAGTTAAAGTGTTGTGCTTTTAATTTGGGCAGAGTTTTGAACCGTTTCGTTTTTTTTATCCATAAAGAACACTGTACTGATGTACTCAAACTTTGCTGCTTTGTGAGGTTCAAATTGAATTTTATTATCTATCAAAGCATTTCTAGTGTTTTTGAGCAGATGTGGTACATCATAAATGGTAACAATTGGTTGACTATTGACGACAAAATGAAATATACTGGGCTTCAACAAATTTGCTTCACACAGTTGCTTAAGGGCCTTTTGGTTTGTTGCATTCTGGTCACATACAGTAGAAACCACTTTGAACCCAATATTCTGTAGTTCACTTATGATGTGAACAATGAGTGATTTCAAATGGGTGTAGTGAAAAGTGGTTGCAGTAAAGTAATATGCTAGAGCTTGTTTCCAAGTTCTGTGAATGCCTTTCAGTGTAAAAACCAATGCTTGACTAGCAGCTACAGGTGAACGTCCTAAATGACCCAAGTCCTGATACCCATAGATTAGCTGTTTGTGTGCATCATAGTACATACCATCATCCAGAGACATTTCATCAAAAAGTAGAGCACAATACTTGTCATTTTCATGCATATTACTTACTTCCCTTGCTAATAAGTTTAATAAAGCTGGATTAAGTCCTGTATCAAATGGTATGTGGGAAAGCACTCCCTTGAGCAGCCTGACAGATGGAAGGGAGAAGTATGTGGCCAAATATCTGTACAACTGGGGACTACGCTTGTAAATAGATAAAGCAAATGCCTTATCTTGTACAGACCACTGTACTGCTGTGGGCTGCATATTGGCATTTCTTAACTGACTATTAATAAAAGTTTTAGTCACATCATTCAACTCTTCTTCAATTAACTGAAATTTCCTGTCATCATACAACTCTTTTAGAATTTTCAATTTATTCCTCTCATTCTGTAGCTGTTTTTTCAATTTACACACTCTGGAAACTGTAATTCTATGCAATTTATACATTTTGTGTTTTCTTGGAGTTAAATCACGTTTAGAAACGCCAGATCCCATTACACCTGCACTACTTTCAAAATCATAAACAGGTGAGGATAAAAAGCTGTACTCACCATCATCTGTGCTCTGTAAAGGGGGACTGCTTCGTTGAATTACTGTAGATTTTGCATTGTGACCTGTCTCATGCACACTTATATTTGCACCCGATGTGGTGAAACTGTCACCACCACCACCAGTGTAACACAGTTGGGTGGGGGGGGAGGATGATACAACACCAATTCCATGTGCTTTGGTATAACAGCAGGATTTAGCCTGTGTCTAGTAAAGTTCGTAAAATCTGCTTCATAAAAATGATCCTCACACACATAATAATAACTACAGTTGACACCTTCATCTATATTACAGATCAGTTTCCACTTCTTTAAAGTCTCAATTTTTGATGCAGCTGGAAATTTATAGAAATGTTTATTCTTGTTTGGAATTTATTTTTGCATAATAACTACTCCTGCATCCAGGAAACTTGCACGAGTATTTCAATTTCAATCTCAAACTGGATTCTTCTCTTCCTGTATGATCCATCCTCATGTGTCTGAAATGTTATTCAAATCAAAAATTAGGAACGAGAAAAAAGGTCAGGTATGGTTTACATTGATTAATGTTAAAGAAAACTCAATGTGAAATTAATTTCACTATCAAAAATCATATTAGCTTATGTCTAAATGCAGCTATCCTGTACTGAAGTATTGATAACTGCTGTCATGGCTTGTAATCTGATGTGTTATAGCTACAAAATAGTGAAAAAACGAAACAAATTCTCATTTCTACTACAGATATGCACATCACTCTATATATAACTGCGTGAGCGTAGTTGCGCTATATTCTATATTCAACGCTACTTTGTTAAACAGCGCTATCAGGCGGTAGAAACACTGCTTATTGTACCATTTCAGTATATTTCAGCATCTAGATACCATGGTAGATACCAAATTCAACTGTAAATTATCAGTAACAGTTACAGCTGTAAATTTGTATTACATTGTGTTGAGCATTAAAGTGCGAGAAGATTTCTACTGCATTGGATATTGCCACAATAATACGTGTAAATGTTCAACTGCTTGAAGGACCTGCTTTGTGTGACTTCGAAACAAATGTCTTGTTATGTGAGAACACAACCTTTGTCGATACAACAGCAACAAACACTTTCTACCTGGATAGAGTGTTATGTACTGTACAGAATATTTACTGTCGAAAACGGGAAATAGAACACACTCAAGGCATTACGAATCAATTGTAACACGTCCAATATTTGGTATGTAGTAAACGGCACAATAAATGATACTTATTATGTCACTAAGAGTTCTTCGTGGCAAAAAGGAAGATGAATCAAAGACAGAATTATATTCCATTACAGGATTCGGAAAGTTGAATACAAACTATGTCAAAAGCTGCTAGCATGGGATTCTCTACGAAATACAAGGAAATATTAACAGAAATAAGAGATATACTTACCCTTTAAGTAAACTGAGCAACGGAAATTGTATTTCTTTGCAGGAACAAATATACAAGAGTCCACAGAACGTAATGTGATGATACAACCTCGTGTTTTATATGAAACAAAAGTAAAAAAGTAAATCCTGAATCATCACACCATCAAATATTACGAATGCATCCAAAAATTAAGCAGAATAATAGCAACATACTTACACTGCAATTTAAACGAAAAATCACGATCACGTTGCTACGATACCAAAACAATTATGGAAGGCTACGTCATCCAATAGGAACACGAGACTATAAATTGCTGAACTTGCAGCGCTCCAAGTGGCCTGGGACCAAACCAACGTCGTGTTACCGGAAATCCCTATATGAGTTTCACCCCCCTGACGACAACCATCTGCACGAACAGTTCGACGACGTTTGCAGCAGCTTAGACTATCAGCTCGGAGACCATGGCAGCGGTTACCCTTGACGCTACATCACAGACAGGAGCGCCTGCGATGGTGTACTCAACGACGAACCTGGATGCACGAATGACAAAATATTTTTTCGGATGAATCCAGCTTCTGTTTACAGCATCATGATGGTCGCATCCGTGTTTCGCGACATCGCGGTGAACACACATTGGAAGCGTGTATTCGTCGTCGCCATACTGGCTTATCACCCGGCGTGATTGTACGGTGCCATTGGTTACACGTCTCGGTCACCTCTTGTTCGCATTGAGGCGACTTTGAACAGTGAGCGTTACATTTCAGATGTGTTACGACCCATGGCTCTACCCTTCATTCGATCCCTGCGAAACCCTACATTTCAGCAGGATAATGCACGACCGCATGTTGCAGTTCCTGTACGGGCCTTTCTGGATACAGAAAATGTTAGACTGCTGCCCTGGCCAGTACATTCTCCAGATCTCTCACCAACTGAAAACGTCTGGTCAATGGTGGCCGAGCAACTGGCTCGTTACAATACGCCAGTCACTACTCTTGATGAACTGTGGTATCGTGTTGAAGCTGCATGGGCAGCTGTACCTGTACACGCCATCCAAGCTCTGTTTGACTCAATGCCCAGGTGTATCAAAGCCGTTATTACGGCCAGAGGTGGTTGTTCTGGGTACTGATTTCTCAGGATCTATGCAACCAAACTGCGTGAAAATGTAATCACATGTCAGTTCTAGTATAATATACACTCCTGGAAATGGAAAAAAGAACACATTGACACCGGTGTGTCAGACCCACCATACTTGCTCCGGACACTGCGAGAGGGCTGTACAAGCCATGATCACACGCACGGCACAGCGGACACACCAGTAACCGCGGTGTCGGCCGTCGAATGGCGCTAGCTGCGCAGCATTTGTGCACCGCCGCCGTCAGTGTCAGCCAGTTTGCCGTGGCATACGGAGCTCCATCGCAGTCTTTAACACTGGTAGCATGCCGCGACAGCGTGGCGTGAACCGTATGTGTAGTTGACGGACTTTGAGCGAGGGCGTATAGTGGGCATGCGGGAGGCCGGGTGGACGTACCGCCGAATTGCTCAACACGTGGGGCGTGAGGTCTCCACAGTATATCGATGTTGTCGCCAGTGGTCGGCGGAAGGTGCACGTGCCCGTCGACCTGGGACCGGACAGCAGCGACGCACGGATGCACGCCAAGAACGTAGGATCCTACGCAGTGCCGTAGGGGACCGCACCGCCACTTCCCAGCAAATTAGGGACACTGTTGCTCCTGGGGTATCGGCGAGGACCATTCGCAACCGTCTCCATGAAGCTGGGCTACGGTGCCGCACACCGTTAGGCCGTCTTCCGCTCACGCCCCAACATCGTGCAGCCCGCCTCCAGTGGTGTCGCGACAGGCGTGAATGGAGGGACGAATGGAGACGTGTCGTCTTCAGCGATGAGAGTCGCTTCTGCCTTGGTGCCAATGATGGTCGTATGCGTGTTTGGCGCCGTGCAGGTGAGCGCCACAATCAGGACTGCATACGACCGAGGCACACAGGGCCAACACCCGGCATCATGGTGTGGGGAGCGATCTCCTACACTGGCCGTACACCACTGGTGATCGTCGAGGGGACACTGAATAGTGCACGGTACATCCAAACCGTCATCGAACCCATCGTTCTACCATTCCTAGACCGGCAAGGGAACTTGCTGTTCCAACAGGACAATGCACGTCCGCATGTATCCCGTGCCACCCAACGTGCTCTAGAAGGTGTACGTCAACTACCCTGGCCAGCAAGATCTCCGGATCTGTCCCCCATTGAGCATGTTTGGGACTGGATGAAGCGTCGTCTCACGCGGTCTGCACGTCCAGCACGAACGCTGGTCCAACTGAGGCGCCAGGTGGAAATGGCATGGCAAGCCGTTCCACAGGACTACATCCAGCATCTCTACGATCGTCTCCATGGGAGAATAGCAGCCTGCATTGCTGCGAAAGGTGGATATACACTGTACTAGTGCCGACATTGTGCATGCTCTGTTGCCTGTGTCTATGTGCCTGTGGTTCTGTCAGTGTGATCATGTGATGTATCTGACCCCAGGAATGTGTCAATAAAGTTTCCCCTTCCTGGGACAGTGAATTCGCGGTGTTCTTATTTCAATTTCCAGGAGTGTATATGTCCAATGAATACCCGTTTATCATCTGCATTTACTTCTTGGTGTAGCAACTTTAATGGCCAGTAGTGTAGGCTGTTTAGGTTTTTATGTTGGTAACGCCACGTAGCGCTCTGTATGAAACTCACTTACTGTGCTGTGTGCAGTCTATGGCTGGGTTGCATTGTTGGAATATTCTCTATTGTAATGTTGGCAGCTGCATGTGAACAGGACGTAGCGTTGCGCAGTTGGAGGTGAGCCGCGAGCAGTGGTGGATGTGGGGACAGAGATGGCAGAGCCTTGAGAGTGGACGATCTGGACGTGTGTCCGTCAGAAAAATGAAATTTGTGAGACCGGATGTCATGAACTGATATATATATATATTATGACTTTTGAACACTATTAAGGTAAATACATTGTTTGTTCTCCATAAAAATCTTTCATTTGCTAACTATGACTATCAGTAGTTAGTGCCTTCAGTAGTTAGAATCTTTTATTTAGCTGGCAGAATTGGCGCTCGCTGTATTGCAGTAGTTCGAGTAACGAATATTTTTGTGAGGTAAGTGAGTCATTAAAGGTATAGGTTATTGTTAGTCGGTACCATTCTTTTGTAGGGATTTTGTGTGTCAGTTTAGTGATGATCAGAATCAGTAAAGAGAGAAATGTCTGAGTACGTTCAGTTTTGCTCAGCTGTTTGAAAATCAAATAACGTAGAGGTTTTCCAGCACTGTGAGTCTTAATTTTTCTAAGGGGATGTTTCACCTGTAGAGGAGGAAACGTATGGTTAAAGTTGAAGCACCGTTATTCTTCGTGAAATACAATATTGCAGTGCCTGTGTTGTTTTAATGTTGTTTGCAATGTCCTTCAGACAGACATTCATGTCTGAAGCAGCAGGCACTGTAGGGTCAACAACCGTATGAACTACGAGAATTAAATTCGCATCTGCGAATCTCGCTGAAGTCTGGCAGCGCTCTGCATTGGCGACAATAAAAATTTGTGCACAATTTGCATTTTGCAAAATACATTACAGTAGCACAGGCAGTGCAGTAAGGTAACTGTGGAAGTTACGGAAATAGCTACGGTTGAGTATCTCAGTCATCATGAGGCGAAACGAGAGAATCTAAATAGTATGCTGCAGCCCCGCTCTAGCTGCTTGTAACTGTTTGTGAAACAATACGTACGCAACTATCATCCTCCTCGAGATAGAAGTTTCACACAATGCATGGCAAGTAAGTAGCGAATCTTCCCCAAGCTCTGGAATGTAAACGTTAACTTCGCTGTAGGCACTGTTAACCTTAGCACGCCTACCCTGGGTCGAATAGCCATGGAGGGAGTTCTAACATTTACTTGCTGTAAAAGAACTTAAAACTGATCCTCCACTCATCAGGTATGCTGTCTCCCAATATTTAATAACATATTACAGGTACTATTAGCAATTTGTGTCATTAGTTTTAAATGTCACTTAACGTTTTCTTATTTAAACCACACATTTGCATAACATTTATGTTGTAGCGTAATTAAACTAAACTATGTGTTAATCAGTTACTTTTTGTTCGAGTTCAGTGAATACATTATTGTCACACATATGCTTGTTGTGATGCAGAAAAGGCACCATTATAACTTAGAACTCTGTTCAACATAGCGTACACCTGTGTGGTGTAAGAGAGCTAAATAGCGCATTAAATGGTTACGAGTGTGAAGCAGTATAGAAATGTTGTACGACTTTGCTATAGAGCAGTGTTGTGTTTGATACTCGATACTCACTTCGAAGGTAGGTAAATGTCGTTTGTAACACTAAACAATATCATGAACAGCAGCCCACAGAAGAAGAGAGTGCTTAGGTTAGTTCTTCAAATATTTTTTTTTAGATATAATGTCGGAATCTTCATCTAAAAAAGGAAGCAGGAAAGATGACAGCATACTTTCTTCAAGCCCAAATTTTGAATCAGTTGTTATTCAAGCGGTAGGTGACGATGGCCATTTCCTGCGAGATATAAAAGCAGCTTCGGAAGAAAACCATGAAGTTGTTCCTCTTTGCATGAAGAAGTAGTGATGTTGATGAGCACGATCATGATGATGACGTAGGTAATAACGCCTCTGGACAAATAACTAATGAATCTGCTGACGTATATATTTCCGCAAATGGTATTCTATGGATTAAAAGCCCCCCTACCGACAACCCCCCCCCCCCCCCCCGCCCCCCCACTCCCAAGTGAAAAATAAAAGGCCTGCACACTAGTTGGTGAAATTTATACCAGGACCAGCAAGGGACATAACCACTTACACTTCAAAAAATGCTTGGGTTTTATATTTGACATTGTGAATGAAATTGAGAGATGCACAAATATAGAGGCAAGAAGAGTTTGTTTATCAAGAAAAATAAACTGGCACGATGTAACTACAGAAGAAATGTTCGCCTTCTGCGAAATATTGCTTTATATTGAAGCAGATAAAGGCTGAGATGTTCCAACCAGGGAACTTTTTCTGTTGGACTTGATCCAACCGTTAATGATCAGCAGGTCTTCTAATCGCCATTTACAGATCCATATAACTGGATATGGAGAACTTTATTACTATTCCTCAAACACAAAACAGTAGTAGCAACAGTATGGTTAATCTTCAGAAGAGAAGGTGTCCACTGTGTCCTGTTTCAAAGGGGAGAAAATAGATTGTATGCTGTAAGTTTACAAAAAATGTATAGCCAGGATCATAGCAGTCTCGTGTGCAAAACTGTAAAATCTGTGATGCTTTTTAGTTTAATTGTTTGTTCTTTGTCAGTATCATAATCATCAATATGTGAAAAGTTTGTGATAAATACTGGAGGTGGCTTATGTTTCAGTTTTCGTAACGCAATTTATTCAAAGAACGTTACTCAGGATTAAAAAGTATACACTTTTTTACTGAATGAAACTATTAAAAATCATATGTCTTAAACTGATAAGCCTTAAAACAAAATATTTTTGCGTGATAAAATACTTTTTTTTTTCATTCGAAACCTTATGTTATATATAACGGGTCCAATGGACTTAAGAGTTCGTAAATGTACAAATGATATACATCATGCATAGAGGGGCTAAGGCATGTTATGTGCTACACAACTACGTACTAAACAGACGTGTACAGTATTTACACGTACATTGTACTGATGTCCTCAAGTTCATGAGAATATTCCAAAACGAATACTACAGAAACGTATTTATCAATTACTGTGTAGATGAAGGCGCTCTGCCGTGGCAGTTTGATTACATTCTCTCTATCATGCAGGGTGAGTCAACTGCCCCTACTGCTGTTGTTTTATGCAACCCGCAACGTCTTATCTTGCCTTAGTAAACCACGCGCGAGATTTGCATATTCTGAAGCATGTAACGAGCAAACTATTAGTTCTACGGAAATATATGAACAGGACCTTTTTGTAAGAAATTTAATGTAGTTTTTGTACTGGGATAATTTTTTCGCTAAAGGACGTAGTTTTTGAGTTATTCAAGAAAAATTTACAAAAGTGACCTTCAAACGCACCTCTACTCCTACATTCAGCCCGCATCGTACGCTGTTCATGTCTCTCCCTCTTACTACTGTTCAAACATTTGTGATTGCATGAATTATTTTCCACATTCCAGTATTTTGGTCTTCGTTGACTGGCCTTATTACTCCACCAACTTAGTCGATCACTTACAAATTTGTGTAAGTGATGTTTGTGTAAATTTTACGCAAAAATTTTGTGAATTTTAACGACATAAAACGAACAATTACAACGTTGTATTCGTTAGGCCTTATGACTATGAAACTACCATGCTTGTAAGGATAAGGTTGGATCGAATTGTGCCGGCCGGTGTGGCCGAGCGGTTCTAGGCGCTACAGTCTGGAACCGCGCGACCGCTACGGGCATGGATGTGTGTGATGTCCTTCGGTTAGTTCGGTTTAAGTAGTTCTAAGTTCTAGAGGACTGATGACATCAGATGTTAAGTTCCATAGTGCTCAGAGCCATTTGAACCATTTGGATCGAATTGTCAACATAATTAAATTTATTAACGTTAACGAAATAGTATACTAAGTTGGTGACGTAACAGCCCAATCAATAAGAGACCAAATTAGGTCGAGTATCCGGAATAGTTCGTATAATCAGAAATTTTTGTAGGTGATAGGAGAGAGTGACACGAACAACACACATACTAGAAACCCTGACCGAAAACGTATCCTAGTACAAAATTTAACTACATTAAATTTGCTACAAAAATATTTTTCATTTTGCTGTAGGATTAACAGTTGGCACGTAGCAAGTGAGAGAATATGGAAATCTCGCGCTTGGTTTATTATGGTCAGTTGTAACATATCGGGTTGCTTAAAACGACGGAGCTAGGGGCAGCCGAATCACCCTGTATACGCATGTGTTAACAAAATATAAATAAAGGTAAAATAACTTACACTGTGTGTTTTGGCACTGTGGTGTTGTGTATTCGCTGCCAGCGAACATCAAAGTACTTTCCTCCCACATTTTCTTTTGCGAGTTTTTATCTGTATGTTCTTCGGATGACAAACAAGTCCCACAAAGCAGACCTATTCCTAAATTTTATAATGTATTTTTCCGTATCGCAGTCCATGATGACAGAAAATTCCTCCGCAGGAACGCAGGAACTGACAAATAAACAAATGTGAAAAGCCTACGCAGCTGTAACCGTGTCGACGGGTGGCCTTGTACTGGCAATCTATGGTGCGACGTGTCCCATGCAACTGCACGCAACTTCGGCCGCAGCGCTCAATGGCCGCAGGCTAGTCGCAGGAGAAAATAACGACCGAGCGGACGGCTGGCCGCTACCGACTGTCTGTGCGTTGCTATTGGTTTTCGGGGCGTGCCCACACACCCATCTCTAGAGTGTAAAAACAGTAGGACGATACAAACGTAAGGAGAAAATCTTCGACTCGGCTGCGTTGTACTTTCGCATTCCACTTATTCTTAGTCGCATTCAAGTCTTGTTGTTCCCGCGGCCACATTAGTGCGCCACCATCCTTAATCCCGTTCGTTATAGGTCTCATCGGACATTCTCCTTTATGAACTCTTCGGTGGACGGTATATTCTCGATGGGACAGGTGAAAGTGGCGACAGACCCTTGGTAGAAGAGCTCAACAGTCTGGAAACTGAGAAAGGATTTTTCTTCGTTTCTTACGACCTTTTTTGTCACATCACATCTGTAAACGAATCAACACGGTGTTTTAAAACATCGCTAGTGAAAAACTCAGCTTGCCCTTGGATGAAGAGCAGCAGGCAGGTTTCATATTTCTAGATTCCCAGAAAGCGCTTAACAGTGCCCCACCGTAGACTGTTTAAGAAAGTACGAGCATATGGAGTAGGTTACCGGATATGTGAGTGGCTCGAAGACTTCTTAAGTCATAGAACCCAGTGCGTTGTCCTCGACAGCGAGTCTCATCAGGAATAAGGGTACCGTCAGAAGTGCCTCAGGGAAGTGTGACAGGACAGCTATTGTTTTCTATGTACGTAAATGAACTGACAGACAGGATGGGCGGCAAATAGCGGTTGTTTGCTAATGATGTTGTGGTGTATGGTAAGATGTCGAAGTTGAGTGACTCTAGGAGGATACAACATGACTTAGATAAAATTTCTAGTTGGTTTGATGAATGGCAGCTAACTCTAAATGTAAAAAAAGTGTAAGTTAATGCGGATGAGTACGAAAAACAAAATCACAATGTCCGGATACAGCATTAGTAGTGTACTGCTTGACATAGCTCGTCGTTCAAATATCTGGGCGTAATGTTGCAAAGCGATATGAAGTGGAACGCGCATGTGAGCATGTGTGATGTCTCCGTTTGTCTCGGCTCGACGGTGATGGTTGTCCCAGTCGAGATGACGTGGAACGGCGTCCGTCGATCACGACAACGCCAATCTATAGCTATTATAAAAACAAACCCCTCGCGCATTTGGTTATTTTTCAGGTACTGTCTCTCAAAACTGATATCAACGTCTCGACGGAGCAGCACGCTGGAGTGTGTGCGCCGCCCTTGCTTGTAATTAATGCTATGGTGCTCAATGTCTATCGATCTTCTCCACTAATAAAAAGAGCGACTGCACCACTCGATAACGCGACGACTCCCTTGATCTAAAATGATAACCGAAAGTCCTTTGGATGCTCGCGACAGACTTTTCAATTTATGCGAACTTGCTGACTGTGGTTCTTATGCCGGGCTTGAGAATGGGTATTCAAACGTTGAAAGCATAGTCTTGAATCATCAGTCCATCACCAAAGCCGATGTCACATCATGATTTTTCAAGTATATTTAGTTGTTAATTATTAATCCGTCGTCAATGCGTCGCTACGTCGCGTATTCAGCAACTACACTATGTAATTCCAGAGATAACATACCCTTGAGCAATGTTCAGAATTCGTCATATTACGGTGTAAACATATTGTTGTTCACTGTTAAATTGTCACTAAATCACTTTTCACTTTTATGTTATCCGAAGAATCAGTTAATTCCACAAATACACTTTAAATGTCCATTATAAATGCACGAAAAATTGAAGTTGAATTAAAGTTTATTGTTCTTCGTAATTATTTGTCCCTACACTGAGCACACACACCGATTTTTCATTGTAAGTTCTTCGTGATTGCGTTTATTTGTTGCCTACTGAAGTCTAATAATTGAGTTTATGTCGGCGATCAGTCTCTTTCTGTGTCCTTTTATGTTCGTGACTACTACGTATCACGAAGGCTAAGACCCATCACAAATCAGCAATCACACGAGTTATTTTCTGTCACATATATCGACTATCCCGTTATCTGTCTAAACGGTAAAGATGATTTTACTTCAGTCCGACTTCTGACTAATACTTCCAGTCGTAAAACTTTTAAACTTCAGATCCGTTTTAAAACAATCTAGTAGCGCTTAGTCGGCTGGTGTGGCCGAGCGGTTCTAGGCGCTTCAGTCTGGAACCGCACGACCGCTACGGTCGCAGGTTCGAATCCTGTTTCGGGCATGGATGTGAGTGCTGTCCTTAGCTTAGTTAAAGTAGTTTTAAGTTCTAGGGGACTGATGACCTCAGATGTTAAGTCCCATAGTACTCAGAGCCATTTGGACCATTTTTTAAGTAGCGCTTAACATGCGTACTACTATTGCAAGAGTGCAAGAGAGAAGTGAACATCTCCATCGCCAAGTCCATTGTAGACTCAGCGAACTTACAGCTCGATGCGGCTACAACTCTCTTCTAGGATAAATGTTATTTTTGGTCAATTTATGGTCTGGAATTTAACCTTCGTAAATAATAGTTTTTGAATTATTTTTTAAGGTTTCTGTTTTGTATCATATGGTGTTCTTTCATTCAGTCCTTTCTTTATGATAAGCATTAGTATTTACATAACATTCCTGCTAATCAAACTGTCAAGTGTGTAAATTTTGTTGTCAGTAGCTGTCATCACTGTCAGGATGACTGATTTTTCTATTTCTTTTTGCAACAAAAGTATGTTCATTATGGGTTCTATAATTGGAGTGTTACAGATTGTGGTAAGCTTGATTGGGGGAATTTTAGGAAAGCGTGGATCAGCTGCAAAGTAGACCGGATATAGGACACTGGTGCGATCTTTTCTTGGATACTGCTAGAGTGTTTGGGGTCCGCACCGGGTCGGATTAAAGAAAGACATCGGAGAAATTCAAAGGCGGAATGCTAGATTTGTTACCGATAGGTTTGAAAAACATGCAGGTGTGAAGGAGATGCTTCAGTAAATGAAACGGGAATCACTGGAGGTAAGGCGACATTCTTTTTGAGGAACACTACTGAGAAAATTTACAGAACCGACATTTCACATTGTCTGCAGGACGATTCTCCTGCCGCCAACACACATTTCGCGTGAGATCCACGAAGATAAGATACGAGACATTAGGGCTCATACGGAGGAACAGGAAAGGAAATGACTAGAAGTAGTAGTACTGGGAAACCTCTGCACGCACCGTACGGTGAGTTGCGGAGTATGTTTGTAGATGTAGATGTAGAGCTCACGGTGCACTGGCTCTGCTAACAGTTGTTCCATCTTCAGGAGCATTTCCTCTGTCTGCTCTGGTGATCGCGGTGCGTTCATCCCTCCTGAGTTCATAACGACACTTCCTTTCCTCCGTTAATATCCTTCGGTCGTTTCGCTTTACACAGAATTCTTTATACCTTCTGCCTTATTTTCCCTGCCTGAATCATCTAGGCTCAACGGTACCGATTGGCCGCCGTGTCATCCTCAGCCCACAAGCGTCACTGGATGGGGATAGGAGGGGCATGTGATCAGCACATCGCTCTCCCGGCCGTATGCCAGTTTACGAGACCGGAGCCGCTGCTTCTCAATCAAGAAGCTCCTCAGTTTGCATCACAAGGGCTGAGTGCACCCCGCTTGCCAACAGCGCTCGGCAGACCGGATGGTCATCCATCCAAGTGCTAGCCCAGTCCGACAGCGCTTAACTTCGGTGATTTGACGGGAACCGGTGTTACCGCTGCGGTAAGGCCGTTGGCTGTATGAATCATTGGAAGAGACAAATAACATGCTTCGTCTACGCTGATGATTTCTTCAATGGGAATTCTCTTACGTGTAGTCGTGAAATTGAGACGTTTCCCCAGCAGTGCGATAGCTTCTCCACCGAGTTCCTCAGACGAAAGGTATAATGCCACTCGTTTTCGTTCAAGAATGGCACCTTCCCCGTGCACTTTACTTGCTAATTTGTTGCATTTCTCTTTTTGCTTCAAAGGACTGACACTTGATACCCCCGCAGAATGATTAAGGAAGAGTATGACTGAAACATGACACGGCATAACGACTAAAAAGATTTTGTTAACAGAATAAAACGTGTTCCATAATTCTACCACAGATTATACCAGCGATATTGGTCTAGGAACGTTGACACAACATTTTGAAAAGACAAATTAGATTCTATAGCTAGAAGATAGCTCCATTAACGATAGAATCACTCTACATCTAACCCCAGATTTAGGGGAGTCTTCACAAAGTTGACAATCAGAGATCCTAGACGCTGTCCTAGTTAAGCAGGCCACAATATTACGCCAAGAAGTGGCATACTTGTATCGAACACTTATGAGATACAATTAGAAAGTAAAGCGTAAAGCATTTAGACCCTCTTGTTATCACTGATTTCGACGTAATCTCGTGAGAATCATTAGATGAGCCTTTTTTCCTTTTCCAGAGAAAGGGCAGTATAGGACTTTTGCATGATATCGCCTCTATTGATGGTTGTCCATGGTGGCGTCTTTCATTAATAATCAAACGTCGTGTTTCCCAGATTCGAACCCATCCACTGGTTAAATTTTAGATAAAACTCATCAGCAATGACGGCCGAAGACTTACAGCATAAAAAGTCACCTTCATTCTGCCAACGGCCTTGCCATAGAGGACAGAGAAGTGGAAGGAGGTTCAGGGCACTCCCCTGCCCTTCGGGTTGGAAACTGCCCGTGAAAGGAGGAAGAATCAGCAGTCATGATTAGCCCCTCATTCGGGTGTCCAGGAAGGGACTGCCAAAGGAGAAGTAACTACAAGAAAAAAATGGCTCAAATGGCTCTGAGCACTATGGGACTTAACAGCTGTTGTCATCAGTCCCTTAGAACTTAGAACTACTTAAACCTAACTAACCTAAGGACATCACACAACACCCAGTCATCACGAGGCAGAGTAACTACAAGAAAAAGATGGAATAACCAACGACGTGATTTTACAAGTCGGAGCTTGGAATGTTAGAAATGTGAAAGCGAAAAGTTTCAATCTAGGTATTACGAGGTTTCACGTATTTAGGCCGCCCAGTACTGGTAAGAAGTGAATTCTCTTGTGCAGCTGAGTGTTAGTGGACAGCCCCGGAGCCGTCAAAGCGCCGCAGCCGGTCCATAGGCAGCGACCATTACTGGAGACCCCAGCTGCGAGGTGCGGGCATAAAGGTTTCACCGGAAATGGGAGGAAAATCCCGTTTAGATGCCGCGTCGATCGCTTAGGAGGGCCAGATATTCTCCCAGCAATCGTGGGCTTTGAGACAAACTGAAAGATGGCTTCTTGCAGCTTTTTAAGAATCTATAATAATTTACAATCAAATATTAGCGCAAATCTGAATACTTCGGCTATACCAGATAAATCCGATGACACAACAGTATTTCAATATCTTTAAAACTACAAAAGTTAATATTTCACAGTGAACAAACATGTACACAATGAACGTCTGAATTAAAAACTTTTAATCGCTTTTAACAAACGGCGTCTTACACTATAGCATTGCACTGTAGCTATCATCCCTGAAAGCTACATTTCTGTATCTATTTTATTCACTGATTTACCGCGTCTTTTATATCGCTTTCATTGTGCAAATGTTTGTCAGACTATCCTATTCTCCCCATTTACACAGCAAATGAATGCGGCATCAGTACCTCATATTCTGTCATACTTGTTTATTTGTTTAATAAACAGTTTAGTATTTTGCCAGTCACTTTATAAAATTTTCATTGCAAGTAGTATTAAAAACCTTTGCTAATTTAAAAGTCATCAATCGTATATGTTAGCGGACACCACAATTGAAAAGAGAAGCAAAAGACACTTCTGTTAAGAAGGCATAAATAACTGTTTAAACGATACTTAAGGACAGACTGTTGCCATTTATTGTGACCACAATTGCACAAGAATCCTGGCTTATGTATTTATGAGCCAACTATTACTTATATTTATTAGAAATGATCTGAGCGTAAATAAATGTTTACGACATTTCATTATTTAAATATTGTTGTAATATATTAGTTTAGTACAGGAAGTAGTCAGCTTGAATCATATCGTGTCTGCAGAGATTAAGGACAATAAATTTTTGCTGGGGATGGCCTTAACCCAGTGGAAAAGCAGATAGTAGCGGAAGACTACGGGAGGCAAATGGAGACTGGGACTTTTCGAGTAAAGAGCTAAAGGGAGCGATTCTGAACACTTTGTGGCGAGTTCTGGAAGAAGGCAGACCTGTCTAGGGTAATGTACTTGATTCAATCATATAAGTGATTGTTTCTGGGCGGTGAACAGCCGTTACAATGCTCTAACTCTGAAGAGACTTTGTGTTTCGAGAGACCTGAATATGCTCCAGAGTAGGACTAACTGTTGCTGCTTGATTTGCGGAACTGAGAATAGATGGAGTATGATTTACTATCCTTCAGATCACATGTGTTAATTTGTGAATCATCATGTTGAACTCCGAACTGTTTTGCGCCGGTGAATATTTCGTGTCCTGTGATTACAAAATGAACTTAGTTTCTGCGTACCTTTTATGACTAATTAGTTTGGCGGCTTCGCTATCATTCTCATAACGCTCTCAACGTAACTTCACTGCAATTGATAAGGGTATTTTCTGTCTGTATTTTAAATGAATATCGTAGGACCACTTCCCGTTTATGTGAGATATCCTTTCTTGAATAAACATTATTCAACATAATTCTCTGTCGTCTATATCAATTACAGACGTTAGAATCGAAGTCTTATTATTAAATTACTCATTTATCTTTTATTTTATACTTCTGTGGATTTTATTAATTCACAATTGTAGCCAATGCGTAGACTATTCGCCTGCAGAATCACAGCTACAGGTTATCATTTGCAGCGAATTAGCTGTGGATCATGAAAGCAGACGTGTGCTGCTCGACCCTATGATTACATGAGCTATTCTTTTTAAACAGTGTCGTACATAGCCCAAGCACCGAAAGCACGAGTAAGGACGCAACTGGCCTACTCTTATGGATAGCTGTTCAAAAGAGCAACTCAGCAACAGTAACGGTCAGATACCGTCGCAACATAGTCAAGGTCAGTGAAGTGAAATGGAAAGAAGGTAAGAGCTTGTGTTTAGATGAATGCAGGATAATATCAACAGTAGCAGAAAATGGTATAGTGGGAGCAGGATTGGCTGTGAACAGGAAATTAGGACAGAGAGTGACCCACTGTAAGTAATTAAATGATGGGGCTGTTCTCATCACGTTCGAAAGCAAACGACTGCCAACAAGGGTAGTTCAGGTATACATGTCAATGTTGCAATCAGAACGTGAAGAGATAGAAAAAATTGTGAGGATATTAAGCGTATAATTCAGTATGTAATGAGAGGTGATGATTTACTAATCATGGGGGTTGGAACGTAGTTATGAGGAAAGAGAATATGGTCTTGGTGGTAGGAATGAGAGAGAAGAGAGGCTAATTGTGTTCTCTGCAGATTCAATGAAGAAAGGAACGTAAGAGAAACACTGACAAGAACAATGGACATGTGTTAAGACACCAGGGAATAAGTTCCATGGCACTAGATGGAGTTGTAGAGAGCAAAATCTGTAAGGAAAGATAGAGGTTGGAATAATCCAACAAAAAATTGAGGCTGTAGGGTGTAAGGGCTACTATGAGATGGAGAGGTTAGTGCAGGACAGGAATTCGTGGAAGTTGTGACAATATAGGCGATGTTTACACCAGTGGTATACTGAGATGGAGAGTAATTTCGCCATTGTAAAGATATAGGAAAGGAAATGATCGTATAACATCCGAAGTTAGCACAGGTGCTATACCGGAATGGAGAGTAGTATCGCCAGCAAAAATATAAACCCTGTAGAATATTTTTCGGGTACAGAGACAACATCGGAATGTAATACGAATAAGAAAGCCAAGTACGCCGGACTGAGTATATGCAAAGAAACAGGGATACGTGCAACAGAGAAGCCTTCAGACCCATACTCGAGATTACTAAATGTTTGCCGGTCGGTTTGGCCGAGCGGTTCTAGGCGCTTCAGTCTGGAGCCGCGCGACCGATACGGTCGCAGATTCGAATCCTGCCTCGGGCATGGATGTGTGTGATGTCCTTAGGTTAGTTAGGTTTAAGTAGTTCTAAGTTCTACGGGACTGATGACCTCAGATGTTAAGTCCCATAGTGCTCAGAGCCATTTGAACTAAATGTTTGTAAAGTACCTAGTACCAGCATCCTACTAGCAAATAAATGCATGTGGGTACAGAGTGAGAGGATTAATACTAAACGAGTACAAAGTCTGAAAGCAGCTGGCACGAAATAAACTTCTTCAGTACGTCCAAACGAAAAAAGAAGAAAAGCCGCGTGCAGATACGTAAAGAGACTTCCGGAAATTTATGCATTCTATGTCACGATTAATTATGTAACTTTAATAACAGATACATTTCTTTTCAGAACAGAATTATTGTTTGTGTCTTTTTCGGAAGTAGATTTTATAGTCCTACATTTTTTTTAAAAAAATTCATTCTTTTTACTGTTTTCTTAGACATACAGCGGTAAAATGCCCTACCGAAGCATAAAGAAGGGTAATATGCTCCTATTTTATTTAAAAGAACCTGACTGAGAAGAGGTTACCAGCTACCTTATTTACCCTACTTACCACATTTAACTTTCCCAAAAATTCTGGCATGCAAACATATTAGCACTCTCTTTAACATGCTATTCATACCTCACTCGCACAAGCGCCCTTAAATGTAACTCGCTCACAAACACCAGTCCATCGTAAGTCGCTCATACTCATCTGCTCCCACTTGCCCATTCTCATTCACTCACTCCACTGAAATCACTATCATTATCCCCCCCCTCTCTCTCTCTCTCTCTCTCTCCCTCTCTCTCTCTCTTTCTCTCCCTCTCTGTCACTGTTGTCTGGCTCACAGCCTGAATCCTCTTCGTTCTACTACTACTGCCTGCTTTCACTGTCACTGTTTCCCTCTTCCTCCTTCTTCGTGCACTATGTCATTCATTCCTTCCCACTGCTACTGTCTCTTCTCACACTGTCTTCCTCATTGTTATTGCTATAGAATGTCTCTCATTATTACAGGCTCTCACCCACTTCCACTCCCTCCTTCTCTTTAAGCCTCTCCCACTAGCACTTGTCTACTTCAGTCTATTCCTAACACTGTTTTGTCACTGCCAACTACCTTCTACTGCCACTGTGTCCCTTTCTTTCTGTTACACTGCCCTTCTCTCCTTCGCTCTTTCTATACCATAACAACTGCCTACTGTCTCCCAGTATTTGCTGCTTTTTCTTTCTCTTTCCCACTGCCACTCTCTCCTTCCCTATCGGTTTAAGGAGGCCGAATATGTTCGCATGCAAAAATTATTGGGAAAAATTTTAAAGGTGGTGAAGAAGGTAGAGTGAGGCAGCTAGCACCCCACTTTTAAGTCAGTCTTTCAAATAAAACAGGAGCAAATTAGACATTTTTTGAGATCCGATAGCAGCGTTTCTCTTCTGGTGCCTTTCTTCTCCTGCAGGGCAAGCCACTCATAAGAAATGAACTTTAGGGGTCAGAAGATTTTGGTAACATACTTATGTGAAATTGAAAGGACGCAAAACTAATTTTACACCTCAGACCGGATTTTTCATGCACAAAAATTTTGATTCAGTACTACACCACTGAGTTTCCAGCACCATTCTGACGATAACGGAGACACTTTACAGCATATTTCTCTGCACTACGTTGCTTTATAAACTACGTTTCCTCTTCACACCGGATATTACCTGCGTGTTTTACGTGTACAAGTATCGTAACTTCGTATCTCGGAAATGCATAAACACATCAAGAACATTTTGAAGGTTGATCAAGATCGGAATCTTCGGAATATATATCTTAAAAACTACAGTCATTTGCTGTGCTTAGCCGTCTTGGAATCCGTGGCTCCGTTTTCGTACCTAAAAAGATGTTCTTTGGGTGTTCTGAGGAACCGCTCACCCATGAACTACATGTGCCTACATACGTGCATTAAGGTGTACCACAGACCACACTTAATGCAAAAGGATTACCTTTTTAATCCACTTGCGTAAGTTGGAGATAGTGTGTACTATTCAAACTTTGACTTATAGTGTAGAACAGCTACAGTAAGATCCTTCTGTTGGGTACATACAGGATGATTTTTTCAACCGTGTACAAACTCTAGGGACTGATCGATGAGAAGATACGTCCGGAAGTGCATGGTTTCCATGCCAGAGACCATTTATTCAATCATACATTGTTACAGAGACTGGTCTAATAAACGCTGTACCATGCAGCCACAGTTACAGTACGTGTTGAAAATAGTTTCCACGTACCTCAACGCATGCGTGTACGCGCCCTAGCATGTTTTGTCTCACACATCACATCGCCCAGGCTGCATCCAGACAGTGTCAAAGGCAGCATGAATACTTTGCTCCAATGTCTCCGCATCAGGAATGGGCTGTGCATACACTATACTTTTGAGATGTCCCCATAACCAGAAATGGCAAGGGTTGATAAAATGTGAACGAGCAGGAAACGGAAGTGGTCCCCCTCGTCCAATCCATCGACCAGGGAAGAAAGGACTGACATGTCTCCGGACGTTAACGGTGAAGTGGGCTGGAGCACCATCATGTAGCAGTCACATAACCCTGCGATTCATCGACGGCACTTCTTCCAGCAGGGGAGGCAAAGTCACCCGCACAAAATGTCGATAGACGACGTGGAAGGAAGATTGGTCCCAAAATACGGGTCTGCAGCTCGTGGTCGTGCGGTAGCGTTCTCGCTTCCCACGCCCGGGTTCCCGGGTTCGATTCCCGGCGGGGTCAGGGATTTTCTCTACCTCGTGATGACTGGGTGTTGTGTGCTGTCCTTAGGTTAGTTATGTTTAAGTAGTTTTAAGTTCTAGGGGACTGATGACCATACATGTTAAGTCCCATAGTGCTCAGAGCCATTTGAAACAAAATACGGTCGCCAATTATCCAGACCCACAACCGATCAATCCCTAGATTTCATACACGGTGGAAAAAGTCACCTTGTAAATGGTCCCTAACCCATGGGCTATGCAAAACACTTGACACTACATTTGTCATCAATAAAACGCGGGGTATGGGCGCCGGAAAAACCCCGTTTTTATGCGGGGCGTTTGGAACATATTGGGCTGGAACAGCTGTCGCATGTTTACCGATCTTTTTTATAACTGAAAGACTTAAAAGTGCTGCTGGCTCTATGACTAAAAACTCGTGGAGACTAGTCAAGGACGGTCAAGGATGATCGAGGATGGGCCTCGGAAGGTTATGATGAAATAAAAGAGAGAGAAACAAGCTAAACTTAAGAATGTATTCTGACAGTAAGGAATGCTCAAATACTCACAGGAGGCGGGAATAAAAGGCGATTGCCAGTCTACGTGGTCGAATAGAATAAAAGCAGTAGGAAGCGTGAGAAGAGGCTGCTCACGTTCAATTGGCTGGTGCCCGCCCCTGAAGAACAGACACAGGGAGTCTGCTGCTCTGTCTGAAGGGTCAAGTACAGGAGAGCGTCCACGCTGTGCTCTGCCCTCTAGGGCGCTTCAGCAAACACACGTGACCCGTCTCCCACGTGACCCGTCCCCCACGTTGGTTATTGGTCGCCTGGGTGTCGCGTGTAGTTGGTGTTGCCTCCAAAAGCGGAAAGGGTGGCGTAATGCTAATGCGGCAGGTGCTGTCACGCATGTAGGCATTGTGGGAACTTAACACTGGGAGTGTGAAAGAAGCGACTGACACATTCGAAATAAAATATTGTATGAAAACCCTGAAGTATGCTTAGACTGGCTAGCTTATCTGCTCATTTACAATAAACGTAATAATTGTAGAACATATCACTTGAAAAAATTAAGAAGATACATGCGATGAAATGTAATGCAGGAAGTAACTCGGAAGATGAAGAAAGGCCCTCTGCAACGAGTGAGTATGTAAATTCTGAATCACGTCGAGATATTCTACGTGAAAAGGAGTGCTATCCCCATTAGGTACACAAGTACCTTTCGTATCAGCCTGCTCAGCAGCGTACTCGCTGACTCAGTTTAGTGCATGACAGATTAATAAATGCAGCTGCTGGGCAAAATATGTGGCACTTAAACACTACAGAAAACTGTCATCGCCATATAAGTGAGAGTGAGAGCATAATATCTGACGAGAAGAATCGTTTATACGAGGTGCGACAATAAAGTAATGAGACTGATGTGGAAAAAAATGTTGCTTACCGTTTTAGTCAAGTTTAGAGTTGTCTCCTTCAAAGTAGTTCCCTTCTGATTGCACACACTTTTTCCAGCGCTACTGCCTTTGATGGTACCATTTCTGGAACCCATCTTCTGTCATATCATCCAAGACCCTCGTCACAGCTTTTTGGACATCTTGTGTTCTTTGAAAATGGTGTCTCTTGACCGCCGTTTTCACTCTTGGAAATAGAAAAAAGTCGCTCGGAGCGATATCTGATGAATAAGGTGGCTGTGGTAGTACTGAAATTTGTTTTGAGGTTAAAAGTTGCTGTACTGACAGAGCAGTATGGGATGGCGCATTATCGCGATGCAGAATCCAATTATCAGCAATGTTAGCACGGACACGAAGAACTCTTTTACGAAGTCTTTATAAAATTTCTTTGTAGTAATATTGGTTTACTGTTTGCCCAGGAGGCACCCATTCTTTATGAACAATTCCCTTGGAATCAAAGAAGCGCATAAGCATGCATTTCACTTTTGACTTTGACATGCGAGCTTTTTTTGGACTGGGTGATCCCTTTGAGCACCATTGCGAACTTTGGCGTTTTGTCTCTAGATCGTACTGAAAAAACCAACTTTCATCACGAGTGATAACACGGCTCAGCAATTCTGGATTGATTTCTGTTTGCTCTAACAGATCTGTTGGCACATTTTTCCGTGTTGCTCACTGTTGTGGTGTGAGATTTTTGGGGACCATTTTTGCACAAATCTTTCTCATACCAAGATCTTCAGTTATTATTAGACGAACCGTTTTTCGATTGATGTTCAGTTCTTTTGCAATCATTTTCACGGATAATATTCGATGAGATCGTACGAGTTCACGCACCCTGGCCAAGTTGACATCCGTCCGTGAGGTTTATGGTCGTCCACTTCGGTCTTCATCTTCAACATTCGTTCTGCCTTCGCTAAACATTTTACGCCAACGAAAAACTTGAGCTCTTGACATAACCTCCTCTCCAGAAGCCTTCTGAAGCTTACCGTAAGTTGTCGTCACGTTTTCACCCAATTTAACGCAAGAAGAAATGGCATATCGTTGCGCAATATTTCCGTGACGAGAGACAGAAACACATGTTAACTTAGTACAGCAGAACTCACGACTGAACAATTGCATCGATGTGCTGCTTGGACTAGAAGCCACTTATAGACCAAGGTCAAAGATATTGTGCCTTCGCAAGCCTGCTGGGTTGCCACATCTTGCAAAGAAAATCAGTCTCATTACTTTATTGTCGCACCTCGTACTTATGACTTCGAGATGAATTAAAGAAAAAATTATAATTTAGCTTCTTTATAACAAACAAATTTTTCGGACATAAGAATCTTTGCAGCGAGCTTAGTGTTCTAATGATTTTCACAAACATAAAGTTCCTGGTCAGATATTTTGCAATAAAATGGATGTAATGTTGCCACCTGCAGAATTGTCTCATTTATCAGAAGTTCAAAAACGACTGTCATGAAGGCTGTTAACACCGTTTCTCAAAATCATCAGCGTTCAAATTCGTTTCAATCAATACTGGTGCAAAGCAAAAGTCGTTTCATTTGCGAAAGTGTAACTGAAACAGATGAATAACTTCCCATACTGCTCAACTACTGCAAAATACTTGCAGTGACAGAAAATATTAATGGTTAACAGTATACAAGACAACTTCAGGTTAATGCAGAGGAAGAGAAACGAACCCTACAGCGATTATTGATAAATCACTAGTTATACAAAGATGTTCGAGCACCTCTTTCCGGAACGAATGATATATCGTGATTAGCAGAATTTCACATCAGCGTCATATTTGTAACATAGAGCTAACACTTGCCTATAACGTGCCTACAGTCTACAGAGTAGGCAGCCCGCCCGAAGACATCCTCTCGTGGCTACGCCCGAGAAAACGAGCGGTCCAGTGATGTTATTGTCGCCACCGCACATGTACGACGTCAACGTGCAATAACCATTCACAGTCACCATATGGCAGCTCTAGCAGTGGAGGGTATATGAAGTGTGTCGGTGGACGCGGGAACACTGCAGTCGTCGTAATTTGAAAACTGAGCATCTTTTCTGACAGCGAAAATGGCGCGATCATTGGTTTTCGGGATAAGGGTTGAAGCATTCCCAAAACGGCTAAGTTTCTAAACCGTTCGCGTACCGCCGTGGTTAAAGTATACCGCGCACGGCAGAAAGCCGCTATTCTACACCCGTGACGACGCAACTGTGGTGCACCGAAGACCATATATGACGGGTGAACAATGGCTGCGGAAATAAGTACAAGCGACTAGACGTGCAGCTATTGAGCAGTTGAACGCCCAGATGAACCACGGCGCTAGGAACAGTGTCTTCAAAGACCTTTCAGCGAACGTTGCAGACACCTGGTTCTTGAGCTCATGCTGAATGCTATTCATCGGCGGCGAAAGCTGGGATTTGCAAGACAATACCGCTATTGGTCGTCCACTAAGTGCCTACATGTGCGCCGGCCGAAGTGGCCGTGCGATTAAAGGCGCTGCAGTCTGGAACCGCAAGACCGCTACGGTCGCAGGTTCGAATCCTGCCTCGGGCATGGATGTTTGTGATGTCCTTAGGTTAGTTAGGTTTAACTAGTTCTAAGTTCTAGGGGACTAATGACCTCAGCAGTTGAGTCCCATAGTGCTCAGAGCCGTTTGAACCATTTCCACATCAAATTCGACTCGTTCCACATCATTACGAAATATCGTATTCATGATCCATGGAACTAGTATTAATCTAATCTAATCTAAGAACCTACATGTGCCTTTTCAAATGAAATACGTTTTATGCTCCATAGAACAGATGGTCGTTGGCGTTTACGGCGTGACCCGTCTGAAAGCAAACTCCCTTCAACAATTTTTGGAAGGGTCTAGGTCGGAGGAGGGAGTGTTATGGCCTGGGCAATGTTTTCGTGGCACTCCCTGGGTGAACTCATAATTATGGAAGGACCTATGATTCAACATAAGTTTGCGTCTCTCCTTGGGAACCATGTCCATTTCAACATGTAGTTCGTTTCTCCTCAGCATGATGGCATCTACCAGCAGGTGAATACAACAGGTCACACAGTCGGCAGTATACGTTTGTGGTTCGAAAAACACCAGGCTGAGTCTACCGCACTCTCGTGACCACCAAACTCCCTGGATTTAAAACCAACGGAACCTCTTCGATCTGGCAGTTCATATCTAAACCCAGTGGAGAATCTGTGGAGCCTCCTCGTTCGGGCTGTTCGCGCCTCCGATCCTCATCCAGCGCAGCTGGCAACAGCACAGGAGTCGGCATGGCTGCACACCCCTGACGGTATATTCCAGAACCTCTTTGTCTCTATTCTTTCACGTATCGCAGCGATCCGCGTTGCAAAAGATGATTTTTTCAGGCTTATGACAGGTGTTCATATTAATGTTACTGGACAGTGTACAAAAGGTGATCTATTGTTTCTTGTAGCTCAACGCAAGCACGTCTCGCAATGATATGGGACCGTCATGGATGTAGCTTCCATCAAATGCATCCAGAATTATTCAAACTGACCAACTCTTTCAGATACTATGCAGACTCAAAGGTAACAGAATAACCTCCTCCTTTTGGGTAGTCAGTGAAAAAATCTGTAGAAAGCAAATTTCGGCAGTAGGAGAGACATCAAAACTTATTGTATCAATAATTGAGCCGACAGGTGAAGCACATACACAGCGATGGCAAGATTTTCATACAACTGCATGAAACAGAGTATGGTGGTAAGGAAATCAACTGCACGTATTTAACGTCCCGTGAAGTTACACAGAATGAGTGAGGCAGCTAACACAGGGAACCCGAAATATCTCCAGAACGTGTAAATATATTTAGGTGAGCTTTCTGCTAAGCTATTGCGAACAATGCACCAAATCTTCTGACGTTCGCAAGCAATATTTAACGTTTATAGTTGCCGAATTATAATACCGACATTTTTTGCACCTCTAGTAGAGCTTCTCTACTTGAAGATGGCATTACAATGTTTGCTCTTTATAGATCTTAGTGTAACACTTTCCTCAGCTGCCTCAGCAACCTTTTTGGAGACTTGTTACCAATATAACTCAGAATGACCTTGCTCAAGTTTTATTACACTGGCTACTCTTTATTTTCTCAATTTCCCCTGGTACTGTTTCTTTGTGGGGTCATGTGTATCATCTTATTTTTGAAGAACAGTGGTTTCTTAATATTAATTATTTTCATAACTTTGGTGATAATGATTTCTTTCAGACTGTGTGTGGATATTGACATTCCTATGTGAAATTCTGCAAGTGTTCGGTTTGATTTTAGTCCTTTTGTTTGCTGACATGTTTTTACTAAATTCTGTTAGTTTTACAATGTTTCGATTTATCTTTTTCTGTGCAGCATACTCACTTGTCTTTCAGAATACATTACTAAGGAGACACCTAAGGGAATAATTAACATTTTTACAGTTTCTTTGACAATCTGTGTTTA
This sequence comes from Schistocerca americana, assembly GCF_021461395.2. NCBI lineage: Eukaryota > Metazoa > Arthropoda > Insecta > Orthoptera > Acrididae > Schistocerca > Schistocerca americana. The sequence continues at coordinate 686,325,498 of NC_060122.1, forward strand.
TTATTCAATTTTATTTGGTTACTTCAGCGTCTTTGCCCCTTTACTGTTCAAATGGCTCTGAGCACTATGGGACTTAACTTCTAAGGTCATCAGTCCCCGAGAACTTAGACCTACGTAAACCTAACTAACCTAAGGACATCTCACACATCCATGCCCGAGGCAGGATTCGAACCTGCGACCGTAGTGGTCTCGCGATTCCAGACTGTAGCACCTAGAACCGCTCGGCCACCCCGGCCGGCCCCTTTACTGTGCATCTCTACTTCAGAAAATAACTTATTTTTGGATACAAGAACAATCAATTAATAAAAATGGTAATGAAGAGTTTTGTCAATTTTACTGAACAATCACTTATCTTCTGGTTTTCTTGCATTTGGTGCTTAAATTTAAGGTAGTATAATATTTTTCCCACTAATAAGTGGACACCTTATGAAAATATATTGATGCAGTACATATGAACATTTAAGCCAGTACAAAGCTGTGTGTACATAATGAATGTTTACTGCACTGAGTGTTGCCATTCGTGCATCGCCGAATGGGGAGGAAAAAGGCAATTAGTGTGTCTCTGAGCAGCGGTCTGTGCAGACGCAATTGCGACGGTGGAAGCTGCGATGGCAGAAAACCATAGTCCGTCACGGAGCTCACCAGGCATTGCAACGGGTCAGTAGAGATAGCCATTTGGCTGTACTAAAAAGACAGTGTTCTCTCGTGGATGAGGCAGTGAAATTCCACTGGTAGTGTTTCGAACCGTTAGTCTCAGCCCGGGAAAGAAGTGTTCGGACGTATGAGAGCGTGGAACGGCCGCGCGTATCATTTGAACACAGCCGTTCATGGCAGCGACGTGCTCAAACATTACAGCTCGTACGACGTTCAGTGGTCCTATTCCTAAGTGACTTAGGGATTCAAGAGTTGAGAGACACTGATAGGCAAAACAAAGTTCCCGACTCCACTGACGTTTGAACTGATTAACCGAGAACCATTGTCACCAACAACAGCTAAAGCCTGAAGAAAAAACTTTTTCGTGGCTGTATACATTAGTAACTAAAATTACAGTTATTGGTCTTAGGAATATCCAAGACTCCAGGGGACTGCAAAATCTGTGGTATAATTCACATTTGTAGGAATATTGGTCTCGTCTGGGACTATTGTTCTCCCACCCCACCCCACCCTACGCCGTATCCTCTCCTTTTTTGCCATGGCGCCAGGCGTGTAGGAACAGTGAATACCTCATGCTACAGCGAAATGTTGCAGAATTTCCTCATTACGGAATTGAAGGCAAGAGGTTTTGCCGAATTATGTTTGTTTTCAGCAGGATGGCGCAACGGCTCACGTAGCACACCAAAGTATAACGATACCCCCAAACCGCATTGCATCCCGCTTTAGCGTTATGACTTGGTCATTCCATTTCTCAGATGTAACGGCTTCGCTTTACTTTTCGTGTCCAGACGACTGACAAATTTAAGACAGACATTCGCCGTGAAATAAGCACTAATCCGTAGGCAATGTTAAGGCACATAATAGAAGCGTTCCCGCGATATCTTCAACATTGGAAACAGGGGATATTTGGAGAAAGTAACTTTCAAGGTGTAGTGAATAAAGGGAAATACGTGTGACGTAGCTGCTTTGGGAGTTGAAATAACTCAACAGCTGCACTTGAAAATTTGTGACCAGGCAGTGACACAAACCGGATGCTACGCTCCTCTACAACGATTGCCTTAACCACCTCGGCCACCCGGATTCACTTCCTCTCTAACGCCACATACGTCAACGTGTATGAGTTTTTCCACTATATGTTACATACTGTAATAATGTCCATTGGTGGATACAGTATGTACCACGCTGTACATAAGTTTATATTACATTTTACTGAGCGTTCTAAGAAGACTTGGACGACATCACATGTGCGTAGCTTGATCAGACAACAGCGCACGCCGTAGTATACTTCTGACCGTGAAGTAGCCCAAATGAGGAAGACATCCACCACAACCATTTTGCTGGTGCCGAGACAGACTGCAAATGAGGCCCCTCCTAAACGCTCTTATCTTGATACAATGTGTGGCCCTCTGACTTTAAAGCTCTGCAGCACCTATCAGTTTGTTGACCGTTGCAAAAACGAGCGCCCGTTCTCTCCACAACTGGCGTGAATAAGGGAGATGGAGTGGTTTTTGATTAAGAAAGAATTTATGTTGGATGGTGAACCAGAAATTAGCTCTCACTTGAAAGGAAATACCATTTCGTTATAAATTTCTTAAATTAGTTCATAAAGAACAAAGAGCTTCCCCAGTAGCAGTACACTGAGATAACAAAAGTAATGGGATAGCGATATGCACACATGCAGATGGCTGTAGTATCGCGTACACGAGATATAAAGAATTGGGGAGCTGTCATTTGTACTAAAGTGATTCATGTGAAGAGGTTTACGACCTTCATGACCGCACGATGGGAATTAACAGAATTTGAACCGGAATCGTAGTTGGAGCTAGACACATGGGATATTCCATTTCGGGAATCATTAGGGAATTCAATATTCCCAGAACCACAGTATCAAGAATGTGTCGAGAATACCACATTTCAGGCATCATCTCTCACCACGAACAAAACAGTGGCCGATGGCTTTCAGTTAACGATCGAGAGCAGCGGCGTTGGCGTGGAGCTTTCTGTGCCAACAGACAAGCACACTGCGTGAAATCAACGTGGTGTGTACTACTACATATCCGTTGGACAGTGCGGCGGAATATGGCGTTAACGGGCTATGGCAGCAGACGTCCAACGCGGAGTGCCTCTGCTAACAGCACGACTTCACCTGCGGTGCCTCCCATAGGCCCGTGGCCATATCGGTTGGACCTTGGACGACGGTAAAACTGTGACCTGGTCAGGTAAGTCCCGATTTCAGTTGGTAAGAGATTGTGATACGGTTCGAGTGTAGCGCAGGCATCACGAAGCCATGGACCCAAATTGTGAACAAGCGACTGTGTAAGCTGTGGTGGCTTCATAATGGCGTAGGCTGTGTTTTCATGGAATCGATTGGGTCCTCTGGTCCAATCGAATCGATCATTGACTGGAAATGGTTATGTCCTCCTACCTGGAGACCATTTGCAGCCATTCATGGACTCCATTTTTTCCAAAGAACAATGTCATGTCATTAGGCCATAAATGTTTGCGAATGGTCTGAAGAACATTTTGGACAATTTGAGCTAATGGTTTGGCCACCCAGATGGCCCGACATGAAACCCATTGAACTCATATGATTGTGAGGTCAGTCCGTTCATAAAATCCTGAATCAGCGATACTACTGCAATTATGGACCGCTAAAGAGGTAGCATTGCTCAATATTTCTGCAAGAGGCTTCCAACGACTTTTTCAGTCTGTGCCACATAGAGTTGCTGCACTACGCTGGACAAAAGGAGGTCCGACACGATTTTGGGAGGTATCCCATCACTTTTGTTACCTCGGTAAAAGGGCGGTGGCTTCCTGAAATTGTACGTAAGAAACAAAGCAATTCCCCCATGCAGAGAGAGCCAAACCGACCATGTACCTTCCAGAACGACTTCCTGTAGCGATATCCTGTTGGACTGAGCGGGAGAGGGTAGTGATTAGCAAACTGGACCCGCATTCAGGAGGACGACGGTTCAAACCCAAGTTCGGCCATCCATGTTTAGGTTTTCCATGATTTCCCTAAACCGCTTAAGGCAAATTCCATGATGGTTCCTTTGAAAGTGCACTGCCGATGTCCTTCTCCGTCCTTCACTAATCCGACCTTATCCTCCAATGACCTCGCTCTCGACGGGACATTAAACATTAATCTCCTCCTCCTCCTACACATCCAGCTGGTGTAAGTTATTGTAATTCTCGTTGCCCACTGACAAATTTAAGTGCTGCTCACTTTAATGTTCGTTTGTCACGCGGGTCTTACATACACCATCGGTCATTAAAATTGCTACACCAAGAAGAAATGCAGATGATAAACGGGTATTCATTGGACAAATATATTATGATAGAACTGACATGTGATTACATTTTCACACAATTTCGGTGCATAGATCCTGATAAATCAGTACCCAGAACAACCACCTCTGGCCGTAATAACGGCCTTGATACGCCTGGCCATTGAGTCAAACAGAGCTTGGATGGCGTGTACAGGTACAGCTGCCCATGCAGCCTCAACACGATACCACAGTTCATCAAGAGTAGTGACTGGCGTATTGTAACGAGCCAGTTCCTTGGCCACCATTGACCAGACGTTTTCAATTGGTGAGAGATCTGGAGAATTTGCTGACCAGGGCAGCAGTCGAACATTTTCTGTCTCCAGAAAGGCCTGTACAGGACCTGCAACATGCGTCCGTGCATTATCCTGCTGAAATGTAGTGTTTCGCAGGGATCGAATGGAGGGTAGAGCCACGGGTCGTAAAACATCTCAAATGTAACGTCCACTGTTCAAAGTGCCGTCAATGCGAACAAGAGGTGACCGAGACGTGTAACGAATGACACCCCATACCATCACGCCGGATGATACGCCAGTATGGCGATGACGAATACACGCTTCCAATGTGCGTTCACCGCGATGTCGCCAAACCCGGATGCGACCATCATGATGCTGTAAACAGAACCTGGATTCATCCGAAAAAAATGACATTTTGACATTCGTGCACCCAGGTTCGTCGTTGGTTGAGTACACCATCGCAGGCGCTGCTGTCTGTGATGCAGCGTCAAGGGTAACCGCAGCCATGGTCTCCGAGCTGATAGTCCATGCTGCTGCAAACGTCGTCGAACTGTTCGTGCAGATGGTTGTTGTCTTGCAAACGTCCCCATCTGTAGACTCAGGGATCGAGACGTGGCTGCACGATCCGTTACAGCCATGCGGATAAGATGCCTGTCATCTCGACTCCTAGTGATACGAGGCCATTGGGATCCAGCAAGGCGTTCCGTATTACCCTCCTGAACCCACCGATTCCATATTCTGCTAACAGCCATTGGATTTCGACCAACGCGAGCAGCAATGACACGACACTATAAACCGCAATGGAACAGTTACCATACAGTTTATTCTGAGTGCATTTGTATATATTTAGCTTACCTTATGGGTTATGGGTATTGTGAATTTCCATGGGCCAAGTTGTGGGATAAAGCTGGAAGATTAATTAGTGCTTGGGGGCAGTTTTAAAATTTGTTACATCTCATTTGTTATTTTATAGATATATATGTTTTTCTTAATATGAAATTGTGTGACTTTGGAGGCCATTGCTAATATTTGTTTGAACTGCTTTAGATCCTATTGTGCAAACTTAAGACTTTGATTATTTCTTGCTGGCTAAATTGTTAAGTTAAATACCATCAGTTATAGAGGTAAAGCTTGTGCATCCTTAAAGACACTGACTGCATTAACTGGCCTTTGTCGGATCTGTGTTGATAAGACCTTACTTTTAAAGTATGTTATCTGGACTCTAATTTGTTCACTTCATTCTGTGTGGTTCGAGTTAGCTCTGGTCTCTGAGATACATTGGCGAGTGGTGTTGTAAATGTTTCTTGTTTTAGACTCCTTTTTATGTTACAACGTGTAAAGGCATTTCTAGATGCGTAGATGACTAGTTTTCTGGATTCTTAGCATTAGCTTCTTAGCAAGGCACCTTTTGACGAGTAACGCTAGAAGAGTTATCTTAATTTATTTGTGCTTAGGCTGTGGTATTCTTGTCGACAGCTTTTGCTAATTGTGTTTCTGAATTTCGGACCCCCACGTGATTATAGCGTGCGTGCCGCGAGCGGGAGGCCTGTTGGTGTGACATCGTGGTGTTTGCGGTGTCGGCTAGCATCTGGGGCGGAGCCCCACCATGGTGCACAAGTTTGTTTATGTCAGCTCTCTACAGATTAAGTTGAGTTTTATCAGCCTTTCTCTCTCCTATCCAAAAGTTATTGTTATAACGACTGTCTGTGTATGTAGACGTCATGTTTTCGAGGGTATTGTGAGCTTTAAATTGAGTCAGTTATACTTATTTCACTCGGACTGCTAGTGAGACTTATTGTGTTAGTTTTCTACAGCAGTGCCTTGCATACAAAATTTTCCTTTAAACTGAAGGTTATTTTTAAAGTCTCGATGTTGAACAAATAATGTTTTAAGACAACGTCACCTTGTGCCACATAAATATTGTTTCATTTTTTTAAGAAAATTTGTCTATTGTTCCCCTTGTCCAGATGTAGATAGTTCGCTAAGGCTGTTTGTGTCTACCTACCTTAATGCCAAGATTTTCTGTTGATGGCTTTGGGAATATGTTTTACAGAAATCTTTTATTTAACTATCATTAAATATCAACTGTTACAGCCATAAAGGGTGAGATAGTTTGATATATTTTTTAAGAATTATAAAAAATTTTCTTTTTCAGATTCTGTTATGGTGCTATTGATTTTAGTTATTGGTTATTCTTAAGTGATGAATTCCAGAGCATTTTTAAATTGACACGAATTTTACTTTTCATGCATTTTGTTGAAGTGTTATTTTTACTAAACATAAAGACGCATTTGTAAATGCAAATGAAGACAGATGTGAGCCTGCCCTTCCAAGTCTTATTTTCCCATCCCGTTCTGTGTTCAGGGATATCCAATATTTCCATAATTACTCTCTGACACCTGCTTTATTTCAGTCCAAACAAGTGACTTCCTGCAAATTATCAGGGTAGGTCCACTTATTCAACCATTTTCTGGTTGATTTGTCTCGTCAAATATCGCACTCGTAACTGCTTCCTTTTTTCCCTTTCTTTCTTCTTATGACCTTTTTACAGTCTCTTCCATTCCAAGCAGTGGAAGTCCGCGCCTCCTGATACCCTTACAAATCAGAAACCAGTGCTGCTTGACATCTCTTTTATTTGGGGCTTTATATGTTCCTATGCAAGAGTGGTTAGGAAATGGGTTCTCTTCAGCTCTTTGTCTTCATTTTTGCTGAATTTGTAAATGCAAAACGCATTTATTGCAGTTAAGTTCAGTAGAGTGTTGAATACTATCATACGCCAGCACCTTGTATTTCGAGCCACGTCTTTTTTTGAGACATCTGGTCAACCAAGTACACACCAATTTCTTTCATGTTGTGGAATGTTATGATCTCGAGCTTTTTCGCATCCCCTGTATCGCTACCGATAGCATATTCATGGTGCATTGCTGTAATCGCAAAGACAGCTTTATTCTTCTTGGTACCAGTGCTACCCAAGGTTCTTGTGCTTCTGAAAGTCGAAAATTGAAGAGTTTTCTGTGTTTTTTTTCATTTGGATGTAGCTCCAAAGGTACTTCGCGTTTATTTCAGCGAAGTATTCCAACACAAGTAAGACCCTTATCTTTGAGACATTCAGTTAGAGAATATGTCGAGAACCAGTTATCGGCGGTTACATTTCTGTTAGTGTCCGCAGTTGGCCCCACCATTCTTATTACTTCAGGATGTGGGTTATTGATTTGTTTATAAGGTCCATCGGGCTGCGAACCAACATAGTTTTCCCAATTTACAACAGATGCTGTCTTAGCATCAACTAAAGCAAATGTTTTCAGCCTGTACTTAGCAGGTTTGCTAGATATGAATTACCCCTAAACGATAACTGCTGGTCACCTGTACTAAGGTACTCACTTACCAAGAGTATTTCTGGAAATTATCTCCTATTATGTCACTTATTTTATGTGAGCTAACTTATCAATCTTCTTGTTTTCAAATTTGTCTCTCTTACATCATCAAAACTTAAGGATAGTAATAGCAAGCGAAATGTTTGTTCACTGGTTGGTAAGTAACATGATTCTTGGCCACTTACTTTGGAATTCTCCCACATTTGATAATCTCATTGTGCCCATAAGATACCGGTACAGTAAACACAACAATGCTCTGATTTCTGTTCCATACGTACTACGGGCATCTCTGACCCAGCCAAAATGTGACTGGGCTGTTTCTCTGTAAATATTTGTACAACTGGTTATTATTCCAACGAAATTGTCGTCAAACAAAAACCGAAACAGTCCATCTACAGAATTTATTTCATGGGCTCCGTTTTGTGCTCCGGCAGATGTGTGATTATATCGTGTGTCCGAGCATATACGAGGGCTGTTCGAAAAGTATGTTCCGATCGGTCGGGAAATGGAAACAATTGTGAAAATCAAAAATGTTTTATTTGCAACAGTTAGCTACATCTTCCAGCCAGTTCTCTCCATAGTTGTCTGCAGCTCGTGGTCGTGCGGTAGCGCTCTCGCTTCCCACGCCCGGGTTCCCGGGTTCGATTTCCGGCGGGGTCAGGGATTTTCTGTGCCTTGTGATGACTGGGTGTTGTGTGATGTCCTTAGGTTCGTTAGGTTTAAGTAGTTCTAAGTTCTAGGAGACTGATGACCATAGATGTTAAGTCCCATATTGTTCAGAGCCATTTGAATTTTGAAATCTCCATAGTCACCGCTCCGACTTCGACATTTGTCGTAGCGTTGTACCAACTTTCCAACACCCTCGTCATAAAAGGCAGCCCCCTGGCTTTCCGCCTATTCTCTATGCTGATCTAAAGCTCGTAGTTTGTGCCAAAACGTTTTCTTCATACCCAGCAGTTCAGGTGAGCAGCGGTGGAAAACAGAGGGAGCCAATTACGAGCTACGTTGTGGGTGATCAAACACTTCCCACCGGAAACCTTGCAGGAGCATCCTAATTGATCTTGCAGACTGCGATCGACAATTGTCACAAAGAAGTAACTGTATGACAGCCACGTTTTTTGGGCTGCATGACATCAGGCGAAATCTCTCACCACGCCCTCATATTTGGTGGAAGACACCATTTTGTAGGCACGTTTACGTGCTCACCGCGCCCTCAGAACTGTAAAAAAGCGACGTGACACGATCGACGGGCATACTAGAGACAATGCTCAACACATACACTCCTGGAAATTGAAATAAGAACACCGTGAATTCATTGTACCAGGAAGGGGAATCTTTATTGACACATTCCTGGGGTCAGATATATCACATGATCACACTGACAGAACCACAGGCACATAGACACAGGCAACAGAGCATGCACAATGTCGGCACTAGTACAGTGTATATTCACCTTTCGCAGCAATGCAGGCTGCTATTCTCCCATGGAGACGATCGTAGAGATGCTGGATGTAGTCCTGTGGAACGGCTTGCCATGCCACTTCCACCTGGCGCCTCAGTTGGACCAGCGTTCGTGCTGGACGTGCAGACCGCGTGGGACAACGCTTCATCCAGTCCCAAACATGCTCAATGGGGGACAGATCCGGAGATCTTGCTGGCCAGGGTAGTTGACTTACACCTTCTAGAGCACGTTGGGTGGCACGGGATACATGCGGACGTGCATTGTCCTGTTGGAACAGAAAGTTCCCGTGCCGGTCTAGGAATGGTAGAACGATGGGTTCGATGACGGTTTGGATGTACCGTGCACTATTCAGTGTCCCCTCGACGATCACCAGTGGTGTACGGCCAGTGTAGGAGATCGCTCCCCACACCATGATGCCGGGTGTTGGCCCTGTGTGCCTCGGTCGTATGCAGTCCTGATTGTGGCGCTCACCCGCACGGCGCCAAACACGCATACGACCATCATTGGCACCAAGGCAGAAGCGACTCTCATCGCTGAAGACGACACGTCTCCATTCGTCCCTCCATTCACGCCTGTCGCGACACCACTGGAGGCGGGCTGCACGATGTTGGGGCGTGAGCGGAAGACGGCCTAACGGTGTGCGGGACCGTAGCCCAGCTTCATGGAGACGGTTGCGAATGGTCCTCGCCGATACCCCAGGAGCAACAGTGTCCCTAATTTGCTGGGAAGTGGCGGTGCGGTCCCCTACGGCACTGCGTAGGATCCTACGGTCTTGGCGTGCATCCGTGCGTCGCTGCGGTCCGGTCCCAGGTCGACGGGCACGTGCACCTTTCGCCGACCACTGGCGACAACATCGATGTACTGTGGAGACCTCACGCCCCACGTGTTGAGCAATTCGGCTGTACGTCCACCTGGCCTCCCGCATGCCCACTATACGCCCTCGCTCAAAGTCCGTCAACTGCACATACGGTTCACGTCCACGCTGTCGCGGCATGCTACCAGTGTTAAAGACTGCGATGGAGCTCCGTATGCCACGGCAAACTGGCTGACACTGACGGCGGCGGTGCACAAATGCTGCGCAGCTAGCGCCATTCGACGGCCAACACCGCGGTTCCTGGTGTGTCCGCTGCGCCGTGCGTGTGATCATTGCTTGTACAGCCCTCTCGCAGTGTCCGGAGTAAGTATGGTGGGTCTGACACACCGGTGTCAATGTGTTCTTTTTTCCATTTCCAGGAGTGTATGTTCGCAGCTTTATCAGATTTTCGCAGTAGTTTCCATTTCATTGCCGATAGGAACTTACTTCCAAATAGCCCTCGTATGTCCGTTGGGAGCCCCTTTCTCGGCCATTTTGTTGTCTTATCGCCACCCAAGAAATACCTTTCATTTATGTAACATTCTGTCGGCTCTTGGAGGAACAGAGACATACTAATAACTCGAATACTAAGTATTAATGTTCCACAATAATATTTATAAGTTCGTTGTGAAACAGCTTTCGGATTCTTAGGCCATCGTTAGATAACTTAATGCTAAACAGTGAGAATTCATACCTGTACAAAGAATACTGTACAAAGATATCATTTTATGAATACATCGATACAAAACACAAGCGTGATGTAATACCTAAAGGAACACTGAAAAAATAAATCTTATATTACAGTATACTAAGTGAGTGTATAAAACAGAATTGTTCTACAAGTGAGTAATGGCACAGACCACTATGTCACCTGGACAAACTGGTGAAGGTGACAAACACACCGAATAAATGAAGGAGAAGAAAGACGTCTGTGAAATGTGGGTGTGGAACAGTTATAAAGCCTCTTAGCTAATGCTGAGAGGAATAATAACTGGCTGCTTCTTTAACAAGGGCGAGTAATGGAACTGTGTTTGGTCATTAAGGACCAGGTCAGGATTCTTTGACTAGCTTATTAATGGCCAGAACTTAAGATAACATTAGCTTTCTCCCTTTAGTTAATTTATGGGGAACATCACATTTTTCATATGAACGACATTCATTCAGAGCATTTTCAGCTTATTTGGAATCTTTCTTCCTCAGTCTCCAGCTCCTTTCACGCTCAGTCAGTCTAGTAGTTATAACCCTGCCTGATTGACATACATATAATTTGCCACACTGCAAGCAATTCTATAAATTCCACTCTGTTCTGAAGGTGTAAACTTATCTTTGTTGAACAGAATGTGGGCAACAGTATTACTAGTGTAGAAAGCTGGAGTACATTTCCTGGATTTTAATTCCTGGCAAGAACCTGTGAAGTCCTACCTACGTATAGCAATGACACCCATTTGTTATTAGTGTGGTTTTGTGCTGTCTGAGGTGGGTAAGGGAGAATTGTTATCCTCTGTCTCTTCTTTTTGCTGAGTATATTGTCAGTCAGTGTAGGGCTGTAGGCATTACTGTATGTTATTTCTTTATTTTTTTTTCAATTCGTTTTCAAACTCTGGTTTGGTTTGGGGTACAAATAGTAGGCGGTTACTGATGTCGATGGTGAGGTCTAAAAAGTTGATAGTCTCCTCCCAACACCATTGTTAACTTGATTTTACTGTGGTGTGAATTCAAATGTTTATTTAATTACCTGGTGGTATACGTCCACAAGCACAGTACATCAATCACATACCTTGTCCAATATTGTATTTTATAACTTAGAGGCTCTTTATCTATAAATGTTTGCTCAAAATCATCCATAAACATTTCGCTAATAAGGGTCTCAGTGGATATCCCATTGCTAACCCATCTGACTGACTGAGGAGACTGTTGGAATAGGAAATAATTTTGCTAAGAATGTATCTGTTGCCATCTTTATATCTTCTGTTTCCACAAGATTTGTTCTGGTTTTCTGTAACCATTTTGTTAAAATTTCCATTTCATCTGCAACACGAATATTAGAAAACAGGCTGCTAACATCAAAGGAGACTAATTTTACACTAGGTGGAATGGGTACATGTTTCAGTTTTTTTCACTAATGAAAGTTAATTTTGTATTTCAAATTTTGCCTGAAATTTAGATTTTGTTTTGATTAGTGAATCCAATTCTTTCGCTAATTCATGATAAGGTGCTGATTCTGAAGACTACAAGCCTTAATGGAACACCTTCTTTGTTAAGTTTGTGTAATTCCTTAGATTCATGTTTTGAAGGTATTTGGCATCACCATCAATAAACATGCATTTGGAAGTTTTAATAAGGTTCTTCACTACCCCAGCACATTTCACTGTGGGATCGTTAGGTAACTCAGGGGACTCTACAGGGTTGAGATATGTAAACATTTTTTCAACATTTCTGACTTCTTAAGCAACACTAAACAGTTTCATTTGCATCATCACTTAAAACAGCCTCATCTTCATCCTCTGTTATCTCTTTCTCATAAGCTGAATGGTGGTCATTGAGCACTACGTTGCCTTCTTCACCTTCAGAATCATCAGAGAAGGTGAGATCGTCCTCTGCATCATTAATTTCGTCAAACCAAGCGAACAGTGTTGCTGGATCTGAAATTTTCTCATCATTCCTCCCTTTATTTGCTACAGACATTCGAATGCAGTATTAACAGTAATCCTGTCTGCAAAGATTCAAAGAAAATGTAAAAACGCATAGAAAAATAGATGCAACGTGGAGCTTATTATATAATGTTTTGTATAAACCCAATAATATAATCGTTAAACACTGAAAAGTAAATAAATTACGTACCCAAATAGAAATGGTAACACCAATTGTCGAGTGGGTGACAATTGAAAACCAGAGCATTCAATGTGGATAAATTTATTTTTATACTCTCTAACGTCAGCCATATTCAACAACAATAGTGAAACACTGACCTTTAAAGTGGAACTCGAAGCTATACAAATTCATGTCTGTGGACAATCCATACGGGCAAGAGAATAACGAAAAGAAAATCGTTGGGTGACATATTTCACCCGCATGACTACCCAAGGGTTAAGGGGTGTTCTCACAGAGAAACTGCGCCGCACACTAAGGATTCGGTGGAAGCACCAATGCACCAACGAACTGTGACTGGCGAGACCCGCCGTGTTGTCTGTCATTTTGACTGTCACTGCCTTACGTCATAAACGCTCCTCTTGTGAGTAACTGGAGCTCACAGTAGCTTGGAAAATCATTCACGTAATACCGAATTATACAATAAGCATTTTCTGCTGCACCATCCTTCACTATACAAGTTAGTATTTGAAATCAGGTTAATTAAGCAGTAATTATCATTAAGTTGAAATAAGGCGGAATGTAAAGTCGAACGTGACGGGCACTCCAATGCCACGCTACAATCGCTTCAAACCACTGCTCCGCCGTTAAAAGAAGAACTTCCACGTATGTCTGCCCCGCTCAGACTAATGAGGCACTTCTTGCTACACCCATACCACACAATGATAATTCAAGGTCGTTGTTTACCCATTTCCTTAGACAGCGTGGATTTTCAACTGAGTCGTAGTACATACCGCGAAGCTTAAACTGATCATGGGTTGGAAACGTCGTTTAATCCATAAGCAAAATCTCGTATATAACGCCGCAACACTTTGCAGTAGTAGATAGCGTCTGGAAACCTATGACGGATTTTGGAAGTCATTGCCACGAAGATGATGAAGCGAAACGTGCTAAGGATGAAATACGGTATTTGTTGTGGCGTACGAAAATACACTAGCCGGCACAACGATGGGGTTCTTTCGTTTGCTCTGAGAGGAGATTTAGCAGAACTATAACATATAAAATATTAGTTCACTTCATTATTCATTACACTATAGATATGAATATTAACTTTGTACAATCAATTTCCACACCAAGGTTCTGTGTATTTGAACTGTCTCCGAATATTAAAAAATCACTTGATACAGACAAATTTTACAGGAGTGTTCACTTGAGGAATGTTCAAATGTGTCAGTTCCTAAGATACCAGACTGCTGAGGTCATCGGTCCCCAGGCTTACATACTAAACTAACTTACGCTAAGAACACACACACCCATGCCCGAGAGAGGACTCGAACCTCCGGCGGAGGGGCCGCGCAATCCGTGACATGGCGCCGCACACCACGCAGCCACTCCGCGCGGCGCTTGAGGAATAATTGGCGTAATGTTCACATTAACGTTTTGCATAAGACATTTAATACACTGGTGACCTGTCTAAGACGATGCTGTGGCCTTGATGGTTGACTGCGAACTGGGCCGAGAGTTTCCCTACTCAGCCGTAAGTAGACCATCGATTGCAGTGGCGTAGCAAAGCGCTGGAGGCGTGGCTACGCCGGCGATGCTCATTCGTCGAAACAGCATGCAGCGCCTATACTCTTCTGTAGCTCCGTTGCGAGGTGCCTATCTTGCTTTGGCATCCCACTCTTCGGACGACAACACAGTATTTGTAGAACACCCCTTTGGTTGATCCCAGTCGCACGTACAAGCTACCTCGTAGTCACACGTGGATTATGTGCTTACCACAGCTAAAATGTAAGTTGTGTTTCTCACCTCAGTTGCTTTCCATTGGAATATTATATTATTCACTCTTCCAGTTGCTTGAACCTTTCCTATCATGTTTGAAAAGAGAGATCGCGAGGGCTTGGTACTATCGGGATGCTATCAGACCTCTTCAAGAGCACAGACCGATGGGGTCCAAGCAAACAGATAAACACACGAACTGTATCTGAGTTACGTGTTTGCTTACGTTTTGCACAGTAGGACAGACAACGAGATGGCAGTTTGCAGTGCTTATGTCACTATTTCATCAAGTTCCATGTACATAATATAATAAATTTCCTTGAGGCGAAAACCTTTTCTCATCCGATCTCCTCTGAACCATGGATGAAGGGCAACAGGCAGATTCCGTATTCCTAGATTCCCGGAAAGCGTTTGACACGGTGCCCCACTGCAGACTGTTAACGAAGCTCCAAGCATACGGAATAAGATCCCAGATACATGAGCGCCTCGATTACTCCTTCTTTTCAATCGCGAGTGTTCGACAGACAGATGTCGTCAGAAGTGCCCTAAGGAGTGTGAGAGGGCTGCTCTTGTTCTCTGTACACATATTGATCCGACGGATAGGGTGAACTACAATCTGCGACTGTTTGCTGACGATATTGTAGTATATGATAAAGTATCGTTCTTGAGCACTGTAGAAGGGTGCAGGGTGACAGATTTTCTATTTGGTAACTTGTCATGGGATATGTGTAATAAAGGATGTGTGTGAGAAAAGTAATGAGAATGATTATGTACCAAAGCTTTTTTGTTCCAAACAAAAATAATATTGTCCCCTCCAAAGCAGTTCCTTTCGGAAGCTGTACACCGGCGGAGTCATAACAGCCTTCAACTGCTATTGCCTTTAACATGTCGGTCACATTGTTTTGAATGTTCTCCATGGTCCCAAAATGATGACCTTTTAAAAGATTTTTCATTTTCGGAAAAAGAAAAGAGTCACAGTGACTCAGATTAGGTGAATAGGGGGGCTGTGAAGCAAAAGGAATGCCTTTTAAGGTCAAAAAGTTCGTGATGAAAGTGACGTTGTCATCACGGGTCATTCACTTGTTTGCCATGTCCGGTCTTACTCGATTCACCCTTTTCCTGAACGTTTCAAGGACATCTTTATAAAACACTTGACTCACAGTTTCTCCTGGAGGAGCAAATTCTCTGCGCACGATATTGTCAAGAAAGCAAATCAGCATTGTTTTCATCTTCGATTTGCTCATTCGAGATTTTTTCAGTCGAGGAGATGTCTCAGTGATCACTCGTCTCTTTGCCGCATTTTTCGGGATCGTACTCAAAAATCCGGGATTCATCAGTAGCGACTTCACCACTGAAACATTAGTGGTCATTGGCACTCCTCTTCAGAAGATCAACACACACGTTTCTTCCATTGTCCTTTTGCTCAGTAGTGAGGTTTTCTGGCACCATCTTGGCGAGAACCTTTCGCATGTGCATATCTTCGGTCAAAATTTGATGTACGGTGAAATTGTTTTAAGTTTAACAGATCACCCTTCATCCTTACTAACTAGACACCCGTCATCCCCATTGTTAAACGTCGATCTGATCTCACGTCGGTTTTTCAAATTGAGGTCTCCCTGAGCGAGGTTTATCTTCAACGTATTCTCGGCCTTCCAAAAATGATTGTCCCATGTGAAAAACTTGTGCTCTTGGAAACAGAAGAATATTGTTAACTTGGCTGTGGCGAAGAGCAGACGTGTTATAGGGGGGACATGAAACTCATGGAGTCTTGTGATTGGCACGAAACCCTTGTGGAGGTGGTTGCATGATTAGTTCTTAGGAATTTAGCAAGATTTGATGGAAAGAGAACTGAGGAAAACCTTGGTCTTTCGATTCAGACTCAGGTCTGGAATGGATCTTCTCATTCAGACTCTGGTCTGGAGAGGATTCTGTTCTTGACTTTTGTTTTAAATGGGTTGCACTTGGGACATTTGTCCTGAGCAAGACTTTGAATTAACAGTTGCCTTGACTGAGAACCCTGCGGTGAAGATTTTACTGTACTGACAGTTTAGACCTCAGTCATCTCGGTCAACTCGCCGTGCCGAGAGCAATTTTATTTGTGAAAGGTCTGTCACCTTGACATTTGGTCTCGTTGTGCACGCTGCCGTATAAGTGAGTCAAATTGGTCCGTGCCATGACCAGCGAACGGGAGTGACACATGCTAACAGATCGCCAGCCGCGTATTTCGTGTCCATGCCAGCGATTTACAGGCACCACTCACCGCTGCTTTGCATACGCCTGAACCACGACCCTCACCTGAGACAGCACCACACATCGAGAAAAGGGGTTATAATATCTCTGCTCTGGTTTGGCAGGGCAAACATGATCACAGTCGCGCCACGTGTTTTCAGCTGCAGCAGTGTAGTATAACTTCCGTGTAAAATAAATCCATCAAAGTTTAACCAGTGTTAGGTAGTTTCAGATTGCGTTATTCATGTTTTGAGCCAGAGTAAGCAGTTCAGTCAAATGGTTCCAATGGCTCTGAGCACTATGGGACATAACTTCTGAGCTCATCAGTCCCCTAGAACTTAGAACTACTGAAACCTAACTAACCTAAGGACATCACACACATCCATGCCCGAGGCAGGATTCGAACCTGCGACCGTAGCGGTCGCGCGGCTCCAGACTGTTTAGTCTATAAACTTATGCCATAACTTTTATAAAAGATAATTTTCGTTTTGATATATTAATCACCCATCGACAATTGACTAAAACAGTCAATAGGGCCACCATATTTCATTAATATTATTTCAGCATTCAAGTTCATTTAGAGTCTGATAACCTCTAATGCAGGCTATCAACAACAAACACGGTCAAAGGGCAAAATAAATTTCAGAAGATGCATGGGGCAGATAGTCGAGTGGAACCCTTAATAGTTAAAGTGATTGCTGTCAGGGCAGAAACTCATAGACACCTGTTGCATGCCAAACCCGCAAGTCCAGTGCAGTCTTGCAGTTTGACGACCCTGCCAGGACCGTGAATTGAGGGACCGATGACCTCTGCAGTTTGGTCCCTTTAATCCTCAAACCAACCAACCAACCAACCAACCGTGAATTGATTACACCTGCGGTGACCATCAGATGTGATTTCCTCCACAAGGTTCCTGTATTCCCATGTCGAAATTCTGTTGGTGCACTGAGGTAAATGAGTTTTACGTTTACTATAAGAATTGCTGGCGCTAAATACCTTGATGGTTTGTAAATTTGTGCGTGTTGTTTGTTTATATGTTCATTCATTTGTTGTTGTGATTTCTTGTCACTTGTTGATTGTCCCTGACATCGTGTAAATGTGTGGGATGGTAGATTATCTGCAGCTCTTGCATTTTATCGCGGATTCCGGTTGTTTTTATTTGATGTTCGTTGACAGGGAATTAGGGGCTCGCCAGAGCAAATTTCAGGGTAGAATTACGGGGGGTTGACAAAATAATGTAAATGATATGTAGTATAGCACATCTTGTTGCAAGTTCACACCGCTGCGTACGTGTAAGTACTGCGACACGCTTGCAGTGCACAGCTGACGTGACAAGTCTTCCAGTATATTTTACACTTTGTTCTGCAACAGTGAACACAAGTGATTGCAAAAAGGACAATTCGTCGGTGTACGGTTAGCGTGAAGGCAAACCCACTAGAAGAAGAACACTTCAATCTGTATTATATTAAAAAGGTGAGGATTACGTCACCATGAGACTAAAGGACGTCAGCAGGGAACAAGACAAGGACCCAGCTCTGCTTGTTCTGAAGAACAGGTTAAGAAGCATGTCGGAAACTAAGCTCAGCCAGTTACAGCTATTGCAAACGAGAATCTTATTCTTTCGCAGTGAAGGGGAAGGAGCACCCTGGCTTCATTGCGTTCCATAAGAGCTTCTGAAAAAGGTTATCTCGCACAGTCACCTTAGCTATGCACATTTTGGAGCCAGGAAATGCTACGTGAAATCACGCACACTGTGCTCCTTTAAAGATATGAACAGACGAACTCGGAAGGTTTTGGCGGTGTGGACAAGCTGTCAGAAATCAAAGCGTGGTACGGTGGCAACGCAGGCACTTCTGCATCCCATAATTCCAGCCAAACTGAAAACACCTCGCTACAACCGATTTTGTGCCCTCTCGGCTCACAGGGAGGATATACTTTCATCCCGGTAATAGTGAAGCTGATATCCAAGTATGTCACTTGAACCCCCTAAAGCAGTTGGCAGCACAGCCACTGTTCAGAGCCTTCTGCAAAGACTTCCTGACCCGGGTAGGTCACGTAGATAAGATGATCTCCGACAATGGACCTCAATTCTAGTCAGAGGTATGGAAAGCTATGTTAAGAAAACACAGGACTAATCCGATATATGCATCCATACAGCATACTCAATCGTCCCCTACGGAAAGGATAATGAAAGGCTTGGAAATCTTTTCCGCATATACTGCGTGAAACGAGACACCACTTGACATGTGTTCCTACACTACACATGGAGTCACTAAGATAGCGCCAGTGACTGTTCTCAAAAACAGGCAACCCAGAGATTTAATCCGTGAAGTCGTAGAACCAGCATGCAACGCAAGCAAATTGTTCACCGGTTACCCAGCAAGCTGTGTGAGGTAGGAGTGAAATGGAAAGAGATCTGGGAGAGAAGGTCACGCATCAAAGAAATCCGCATTGATCAAAAGGTGTTGATCAAAAGTTTCCAATTGTCTAACAAGCAGAAACAGCTGTGCCACAAATTCTATCCTATCTATAGTGAACCTGTCCAAATCTGTAGCTTCGCTCACATAAATACACTGGAACTCGAAACCTTGAAAATCAAGGAGATCTCTCGGTATTCACCATATTTGTCACGTGAGACCATTTGTAGAATAGATGATTATAGTAGTTCAGTTAGATTAGAATCAATTTTTACATAGATCTTCAGTTGATTAACAAATTCCAGGTGATATTGTCTAGCGTGGTCTAAATTATTCGTTCATTGAATTTCTGAAATTGATGTTTTTGTCATTATCATTTACTAGCTTACCGTACGACTCCTTGAGCAATGTGGTCAAATGAGTAGCGTGGTTGTTATATCATTGTATCAACACGTTCACTGCCTGCTTCAATATCAAGGTCAGGATTGAATAAAAATTCGTCACAAGTGACAGCTCTTAGAATTAACCGGCCCATTTATGTGGCATGATAGCTTCTGCATGTTGACTGAACTGAGCTCAGGGTCCAACCTGCATTTATCTTTGTGAACAATTGCCATGGTCTTGGGACCTCACTATTATTGCCATCATCACGCTCCAAAGAGTATAAGAATGTTAATCAAGAAACGAAATCATGAACATCAAATTCAGCTGTGTAGTTCCCGTAGTAGAAGTGTCTTTCGTCATATCACTATAGCCTGCAAGAGTGTTTCAGTCCCTTTTTTTACTTTTTATTTTTTTACACGTCAAGTTCCGTGGGACTAAATTTAGGAACAAATCTCCAAGGTCGTGGAACGTGTCAGTAATTGAAATCACAACATAAAAGTAATAACAGATAAAAATAAAATGTTTATGAACCCGGAAGAAGTCAAGGCATAAGTGTAAGTAAACGCAATCAACAATACAACAAGAATCAGCTTAATTTTTCAAGCAACTCCTCGACAGAATAGAAGAAGTGATCCGTAAGGAAACTTCAGTTTCGCTTTGAAAGTGCGTCGATTACTGCTAAGATTTTTTAATTCTAGTGGTAGCTTATCGAAAATGAATGCAGCAGTATACTGCACACCTTTCTGTAAGAGAGTTAAGGAAGTCCGATCCAAATGCATGTTTGATTTCTGGCGAGTATTTCTGAGTGAAAGCTGCTTACTCTTGGGAATAAGCTAATATTATTAACAAGAAATGACAGTAATGAATATATGTATCGCGAGGCCAATGTCAAAATACCCAGTTTCGTGAACAGGGATCGACAAGAGGTTCGTGAACTTACACCACCTACTGCCCGAACCGCCCGTTTCTGAGCTAAAAATACGATTTTGGAATGGGAGTAGTTACCCCAAAATATAATACCATACGACATAAACGAATGAAAATAAGCAAAGTAAACTAATTTTCGTGTCGAACGACCACTCACTTCAAATACCGTTCGAATAGTAAAAATGGCAGCATTAAGTCTTTGAACAAGATCCCGAACGTGGGCTTTCCATGACAGTTTATCATCTATCTGAACACCTAGAAGTTTGAACTGTTCAGTTTCACTAATCATATGCTCATTCTGTGAAATTAAAACGTTAGGTTTTGTTGAATTGGATGTTAGAAACAGTAAAATCTGAATCATACTGTGATTTAGCATTAGTTTATTTTCTGCAAGTCATGAACTTATGTGATGAAGTGCACTATTTGAAACCGAACCAATGGTGCACACAACATCCTTTACTACCAAGCTAGTGTCATCAGCAAACAGAAATATTTTAGAATTACCTGTACTACTAGAGGGCATATCATTCACATAAATTAGTAACAGGAGTGGCCACAACACGGATCCCTGGGGCGCCCCCCATTTGACTGTACCCCACTCAGACCACACATCACAGCCATTCACTACACTGTGAATAATTACCTTTTGCCTGTCTGTTGCAAAATTAAGAAGTAAACCAATTGTAAGCTACTCCCCATATTCCGTAATGGTCCAACATCTGGATCAATATTTTGTGATTACCACAATCAAACGCCTTAGTTAAATCAAAAAATATGCCTAGCGTTCGAAACCTTTCGTTTAACTCAACCATTACCTCACAGAGAAAAGAGAATATAGCATATTCAGTTGTTAAATGACTTCTAAAGCCGAACTATACATTTGATAGCAACTCTTTTTTTTTTTTTTTTTGGTCATCAGTCTACTGACTGGTTTGATACGGCCCGCCACAAATTCCTTTCCTGTGCTAACCTCTTCATCTCAGAGTAGCACTTGCAACCCACGTCCTCAATTATTTGCTTGACGTATTCCAATATCTGTCTTCCTCTACAGTTTTTGCCCTCTACAGCTCCCTCTAGTACCATGGAAGTCATTCCCTCATGTCTTAGCAGATGTCCTATCGTCCTGTCCCTTCTCCTTATCAGTGTTTTCCACATATTACTTTCCTCTCCGATTCTGCGTAGAACCTCCCCATTCCCTACCTTATCAGTCCACCTAATTTTCAACATTCGTTTATAGCACCACATCTCAAATGCTTCGATTCTGTTCTGTTCCAGTTTTCCCACAGTCCATGTTTCACTACCATACAATGCTGTACTCCAGACGTACATCCTCAGAAATTTCTTCCTCAAATTAAGGCCGGTATTTGATATTACTAGACTTCTCTTGGCCAGAAATGCCTTTTTTGCCATAGCGAGTCTGCTTTTGATGTCCTCCTTGCTCCGTCCATCATTGGTTATTTTACTGCCTAGGTAGCAGAATTCCTGAACTTCATTGACTTCGTGACCATCAATCCTGATGTTAAGTTTCTCGCTGTTCTCATTTCTACTACTACTCATTACCTTCGTCTTTCTCCGATTTACTCTCAAAACCATACTGTGTACTCATTAGACTGTTCATTCCATTCAGCAGATCATTTAATTCTTCTTCACTTTCACTGAGGATAGCAATGTCATCAGCGAATCGTATCATTGATATCCTTTCACCTTGTATTTTAATTCCACTCCTGAACCTTTCTTTTATTTCCATCATTGCTTCCTCAATGTACAGATTGAAGAGTAGGGGCGAAAGGCTACAGCCTTGTCTTACACCCTTCTTAATACGAGCACTTCGTTCTTGATCGTCCACTCTTATTATTCCCTCTTGGTTGTTGTACATATTGTATATGACCCGTCTCTCCCTATAGCTTACCCCTACTTTTTTCAGAATCTCGAACAGCTTGCACCATTTTATATTGTCAAACGCTTTTTCCAGGTCGACAAATCTTATCAAAGTGTCTTGATTTTTCTTTAGCCTTGCTTCCATTATCAGCCGCAACGTCAGAATTGCCTCTCTCGTCCCTTTACTTTTCCTAAAGCCAAACTGATCGTCACCTAGCGCATTCTCAATTTTCTTTTCCATTCTTCTGTATATTATTCTTGTAAGCAGCTTCCATGCATGAGCTGTTAAGCTGATTGTGCTATAATTCTCGCACTTGTCAGCTCTTGCCGTCTTAGGAATTGTGTGGATGATGCTTTTCCGAAAGTCAGATGGTATATCGCCAGACTCATATATTCTACACACCAACGTGAATAGTCGTTTTGTTGCCACTTCCCCCAATGATTTTAGAAATTCTGATGGAATGTTATCTATCCCTTCTGCCTTATTTGACCGTAAGTCCTCCAAAGCTCTTTTAAATTTCGATTCTAATACTGGATCCCCTATCTCTTCTAAATCGACTCCTGTCTCTTCTTCTATCACATCAGACAAATCTTCACCCTCATAGAGGCTTTCATGATCAATGCAGAGGAGAGAGCAGATAGGTGGAAAACATATGTGCTCTCTCGTCTGCATTTAACAGTGGAATTCCCGTTGCACTCTTAATGTTACCACCGTTGCTTTTAATGTCACCAAAGGTTGTTTTGACTTTCCTGTATGCTGAGTCTGTCCTTCCGACAATCTTATCTTTTTCGATATCTTCACATTTTTCCTGCAGCCATTTCGTCTTAGCTTCCCTGCACTTGCTATTTATTTCATTCCTCAGCGACTTGTATTTCTGTATTCCTGATTTTCCCGGAACATGTTTGTACTTCCTCCTTTCATCAATCAACTGAAGTATTTCTTCTGTTACCCATGGTTTCTTCGCAGCTACCTTCTTTGTACCTATGTTTACCTTCCCAACTTCTGTGATGGCCCTTTTTAGAGATGTCCATTCCTCTTCAACTGTACTGCCTACTGCGCTATTCGTTACTGCTGAATCTATAGCGTTAGAGAACTTCAAGCGTATCTCGTCATTCCTTAGTAATTCCGTATCCCACTTCTTTGCGTATTGATTCTTCCTGACTAATGTCTTGAACTTCAGCCTACTCGTCATCACTATTATATTGTGATCTGAGTCTATATCTGCTCCTGGGTACGCCTTACAATCCAGTATCTGATTTCGGAATCTCTGTCTGACTATGATGTAATCTAATTGAAATCTTCCCGTACCTCCCGGCCTTTTCCAAGTATTCCTCCTCCTCTTGTGATTCTTGAACAGGGTATTCGCTATTACTAGCTGAAACTTGTTACAGAACTCAATTAGTCTTTCTGCTCTTTCATTCCTTGTCCCAAGCCCATATTCTCCTGTAACCTTTTCTTCTACTCCTTCCCCTGCAACTGCATTCCGGTCGCCCATGACTATTAGATTTTCGTCCCCCTTTACATACTGCATTACCCTTTCAATATCCTCATACACTTTCTCTATCTGTTCATCTTCAGCTTGCGGCGTCGGCATGTATACCTGAACTATCGTTGTCGGTGTTGGTCTGCTGTCGATTCTGATTAGAACAACCCGGTCACTGAACTGTTCACAGTAACACACCCTCTGCCCTACCTTCCTATTCATAACGAATCCTACACCTGTTATACCATTTTCTGCTGCTGTTGATATTACCCAATACTCATCTGACCAGAAATCCTTGTCTTCCTTCCACTTCACTTCACTGACCCCTGCTATATCTAGATTGAGCCTTTGCATTTCCCTTTTCGGATTTTCTAGTTTCCCTATCACGTTCAAGCTTCTGACATTCCACGCCCCGACTCGTAGATTATTCAATCTTTTTCTCATGGTAACTTCCCCTTGGCAGTCCCCTCTCGGAGATCCGAATGGGGGACTATTCCGGAATCTTTTGCCAACGGAGAGATCATCATGACACTTCTTCAATTACAGGCCACATGTCCTGTGGATACACGTTACGTGTCTTTAATGCAGTGTTTTCCATTGCCTTCTGTATCCTCATGTCGTTGATCAATGCCGATTCTTCTGCCCCTAGGACAAGAGAGTGCCCTGAACCTCTATCCGCTCCTCCGCCCTCTTTGACAAGGCCGTTGGCAGAATGAGGCTGACTTCTTATGCCTTACCAGGTTGGATTAATAGAAGAGATAGACATGATCCAGCGAAAAGCAGCGCGATTCGTCATGGGGACATTTAGTCAGCGCGAGAGCGTTACGGAGATGCTGAACAAGCTCCAGTGGCGGACACTTCAAGAAAGGCGTTACGCAATACGGAGAGGTTTATTATCGAAATTACGAGAGAGCACATTCCGGGAAGAGATGGGC
This sequence comes from Schistocerca americana, assembly GCF_021461395.2. NCBI lineage: Eukaryota > Metazoa > Arthropoda > Insecta > Orthoptera > Acrididae > Schistocerca > Schistocerca americana. Next base: position 686,350,244 of record NC_060122.1, read on the forward strand.
AACATATTACTACCGCCCACATATATCTCGCGTAATGATCACAACGAAAAGATCCGAGAAATTAGAGCAAATACGGAGACTTACAAGCAGTCGTTCTTTCCACGCACAATTCGTGAATGGAACAGGGAAGGGGGGATCAGATAGTGGTACAATAAGTACCCTCCGCCACACACCGTAAGGTGGCTCGCGGAGTATAGATGTAGATGTAGATGTAGAAGTCTCTTTGACCGCCAATGCTGATTATTTATCGAAATTTAGGCAGTGGCGGGGATCGAACCCTGGACCGAAGACGTTTCGATTATGACTCAAAGACGCTACCCCTAGACCACGGGTACCGAACTCATGTGATATAAAATGATCAATTATCCTTACATACACAGCCTTTTCTATAACTTCAATAAACACTGATGCCATAGAAATAGATCTAAAATTGTCTACATTATCGCTTTCTCCCTTTTTATAAAGCAGCTTTACTACTGAGTACTTTAATCGTTCAGGGAATTGACAATTCCGAAAGGTAAAATTACAAATATGGCTAAATACAGGGCCAACATGTGCAGCACAGTACTTTGATATTCTGCTAGGCACTCCATCATATCCATGAAAGTCCTTATTCTTCAGTTTTTCATTTATTGACTCAGTCTCCCTCTTGTCTATATCACAGAGGAGTATTTTAGAAATCAATCTCGGAAAGGCATTGCCAAGAGAGTTGTATGATTCCCTGTAGAAACTAAATTTTTATTTAATTCACCAGCAATGCTCAGAAAATAATTGGTTCAAAATGGTTCTGAGCACTATGGGACTCAACTGCTGAGGTCATTAGTCCCCTAGAACTTAGAACTAGTTAAACCTAACTAACCTAAGGACATCACAAACATCCATGCCCGAGGCAGGATTCGAACCTGCGACCGTAGCGGTCTTGCGGTTCCAGACTGCAACGCCTTTAACCGCACGGCCACTTCGGCCGGCAGGAAAAATAATTGTTGAATACTGTACATATATCTAATTTATCAAGAACAGAAATATTTTTACTACGAACTGACTTTATATTGCCGATCTTGTGCTGGTGACCAGGCACTTCGTTCACAACTGACCATATGGTTTTAATTTGATCCTATGAATTAGCTATTCTATTTGCATACCACATTTTGCCTTCCTAATAACATTTTTAAGAACCTTACAGTACTGTTTGTAAAGGGCTGCTGTAGGTTGATTGTGACTACTTCTAACATTTTGATATAATTCCCGTGTGTTCTACTTGATATCCTTGTCACATTAGTCAGTCACCTGGGCTGCCGTTTACTGCTGGTACCCTGTTTATAACGTTCTTATGGAAAGCAACTCTCAAGGAGCGTGAGAAATGTGCTAAGGAAAGCATGTATGTATGTTACTGGCACTATAAATTTCATTCTTGTTCCTCGATGAGGTTTAAGAAATTCTCTATTACTGTTGGATTACCTTTCCTACAGAGTTTGTAATTATATGTGACATTTGTTTGAGTACAAAAGCATCTTAGTGTTAAAATTTGTGCATCATGGTCTGAAAGGTCATTCACCCTTTTATTAACAGAAAGCCTATCTAGTAAAGAAGACTAAATAAAAATATTGTCTATGGCTGTGCTACTACTCCCCTGCACCCTAGTTCGAAAAAACACAATCTGCATGAGCTCATATGAATTTAGGAGATCTACCAACATCTTTTTTCTTGCATCATCATAACAAAATTTATGGGGAAGTCACAACATATAACAACTTCTGGTACTTCTTATAAAGTGAATCAAGCGCCCCCTCTAGCTTGAGCAGAAATGCTCTGAAGTCAGAGTCAGGGGACCTATAAACAACAACTATTATAAGTTTAGTTTCACTGAATTCAAGTGCCCCTGCACAACATTCAGATATCTGTTCAGTACAGTGCCGTGATACGTCTATGGACTCAAATGGAATACCGTTTTTTATGTACATAGCCACTCCCCCACCCCGCAAGGAACTCCTTGAAAAACAGCCAGCTAATCCGTATCCTGGTAAAGGAAGCCTCTGTATTGTCAAATTATTTAAGTGGTGCTCTGATGTACCAATAATTTCAAAGTCAACATGTATAAGCAGTTGACTAACTTTATCTCTAATACCTCTTATATTTTGATGAAATATGCTAATTCCTTCTCTACTTGGAAACATGACGTCTTCTGAAGGCGAACCCTTTTTCCGCGGGATCTCATACACTGCCCAAGAGGCGAGTGTACGTTGCTTTCTGCTGTTTAGGGAGGACGAGATTGCGGCCATGCCACTGCGCATGTCTGTCTCGATTTTTGGGTTTGTTATGAGCGGTACTAGCTGACCACACATAGGCACTGGAGACGCTAAGTCTACTGGGTTTCGAGGCCATTGCCAGTCATGTGGTGCAGCCTTTCTCGAGCTCTTTGTGTTTTACTGGCCGCTAAAGAGCGCCATAGGAAAAGCACACTTTGAGGGATGATCACACAGTGCAATTCACGCGTTGTGGCGTACCTCACGTTCAGGAAAAGGAGGGCACCTATAACAAGGGGACCATTGGTGAGGATGAGGACCGACCTGCATCAGAGAACTACTTTACCTTTCTCAATTTTATTACAGTAGCGATTCAGCAAGAGGAAATTGGAGCTGTTTTTTGTAACTTGTAGAGCAACAACTAAACTGTCACTAACGACGTTTGTAAATTTCAGGAGCATGTGTCATGAGGCAGAGCATCTACGCATGGGACTATGGTTTCAGATCACTTTGGCACTGGGTGGCAATGCTGCTGGAAGTACCAAGAACAGGGGGAGCATAAATATTATAGGCGTAATCTAAGATTAGAGAGGGCTTCGAGATAAAATCTTTGAAAAGATTGGGGGGGGGGGGGGGGGGGGGGGGGGTGACGCTGGCCCAGGTCCCAACTTCAGGAGGGGTGCACACATTAGAATGGCTGTGAGGGGGTGCACACATTAGAATGGCTCAAGGACAAGGTGCACAAGATATCCTCGTGGGAAGATGCGAAGCTGCTGGTCAAGACGGCAGCGGGGCTTGTTGTGGCTTGGCAAGACAGCCAACCCACTATGAGAGGAAGCCGAAAGGCACGCGTTTTAGCTCACGCAGGCTGGCGTGAGGTCTGGAACAGGTCAAGGAAATGAGACTAACAAAAAACGTACGTAGCTGCTGGAATACTTAACTTTAATCCATAATTGGAGAACATCGCTCTTGACGGTACATGTTTTACAGCATCAATAGTAACTGGTAATGGCGCCTTGCTAGGTCGTAGCAAATGACGTAGCTGAAGGATATGCTAACTATTGTCTCGGCAAATGAGAGCGTATTTTGTCAGTGAACCATCGCTAGCAAAGTCGGCTGTACAACTGGGGCGAGTGCTAGGAAGTCTCTCTAGACCTGCCGTGTGGCGGCGCTCGGTCTGCAATCACTGATAGTAGCGACACGCGGGTCCGACGTATACTAACGGACCGCGGCCGATTTAAAGGCTACCACCTAGCAAGTGTGGTGTCTGGCGGTAACACCACAGGGCTTCTTAAGACCGCAAAGATATCATTATGGGTACCCAAGATCCTTAAGGAAGTTCAGGAAAATAGGGGCCCAGAACCCAAAAGCCCCGACAGAAGACTGGAGAGTGATTAACCATAAGGTTGCTCCGGAAGGACGAACCCTGGTGGTTGAGGTTGGTGAGAAGTCCCTGAAGGCAATGCGGGAGCAGGACCTGAAACTGTTTTTAGGGTTCTCGCAGGTCACCGTCAGGGTTCTCAAAGATCTCAAACATGGCAGTAAGACGGAGCAGTAAGATTAATCTGCAGCACAGTAAAGGGGCCTCTGCTGCCCTTAGCCGCTGCCTGGGGAGACATGAAGTGGACGTGGCCCTGATACAAGAACCCTATTTATACAAAGGGGGTGTTTCGGGTCTTGGAGGCACCGGAGGTAAGCTGATCCATGCCAGGAAACTAAGAAACTCCAGAAGATGCATCTGTATTAGAAACGGCGTTTCTTTCATGTCAATGATGGATTTCTGCTCTAGGGACTTAGTTACCATCAAAATGCAGCAATGTAAGGAAGGTATCACGAGGGAAATTGTCTTGGCCTCAGCATACCTTCCTTACGAAGACAGTTCTCCCCCCCCCCCCCTTGGTGGTGAGGAGACTGGTAGGACTTGGCATCGGCAAGGTGACCAACTGTTGGTGGGGTGCGACGCCAATGCCCACAACCTAGTGTGGGGCAGCAAGGACACCAACAGTAGAGGTGAGTACCTTCTTGAACTCCCCTTAGCTAACTACTTAGAGGTCCTGAATAGGGGCAATGAACCTACATTTAGGAATAGCAGAAGGGAAGAAGTAATTGATATAACATTTGGTTCCATGACGATGGGTAGCTGTGTCAAACAATGGCATGTGGTGTTGGAGCCATCCTCATCGAACCACATGTACATTAAATTCAAGGTTGAAATGGGAATCAGGCATGCCATGACTTATAGAAATTCCAGGAAAACAGACTGGGGGACAATAGGAGGGACCTTGACTTAGGCTTATCGTAAATTAAAACCATGATAAGGAATCCAGAAGAATTTGAGGAGTAGTGACCTCATATCAGGACAACTGCACAATTACCAGGAAGTGCACAAATAGGCGTGTTCCTTGGTGGAATAACAATTTGGAACCGCAAAAAAAACAGGTATGGGAACTGTTTAATATTGTGAGATGTAAAGGACAATGGGCTAAATATCGTCAGGCCCTTGTCAGTTACTATCTTGCAATAAGACAAGCAAAGGAGGCATCCTGGAAGGTATTCTGAAAGGAAGTGGAAGGCACGGCTGCACAAGCCACACTTCACAAGATTCTCACTAGAGTACCAACTAATCCAGGAGCTACGTTGAGGAAGGAGGATGAGGAATATACAAAGACAGCACATGAGACGCTGCAATTGCTCCTCAAAACTCACTTTCCTCAATATGCTCTGCCGTATAACACAGACCAGTATGTGACCCCAGAGAGACAACGGTTCTCAGACACTCGAAGAGAGCACTGGGAATCGGCCAAGGAGTGTGTGAACTTCAACAAAATCCGATGGGCGGTGGGAACATGTCTGCCATTCAAGTCACCTGGCCCAGATGGAATTTTTCCAGCTCTCCTGCAACGGGCAGTAGGAAAGCTTATAAGAATCCTACGCAGGTTATTTAGGGTTAGCTTAGCAGTAGGAATTATTCACAATGTTTGGAGGGCAGTGAAGGTTGTCTTCAATCCAAAGCCAGGGAGAATTGATCATACCAAGGCCAAGGGTATGAGACCAATCAGTCTGTCCTCCTTCATTCTGAAAATATTGGAAACACTGGTTAATGTATATGTTGTGCAGAGGAGGCTATGTAGGGCCCTTCTACACCTGAACCAACACGCATACCAACCAGGTAAATAATGTCAGGCAGCTCTCCACCAACTCGTCGGGAAGGTGGAAAAAGCACTTCACTTCCAAGAAATAGCCCTCTGCATCTTCCTGTATATCGAGGGGGCCTTTAGTAACACGACCTTCGATTCCATGGTAAGGGCAGCAGAGGTGCATGACCTGGGGACCACTATGTGTAGGTGGACCAGAGCCATGCTTAGTGGAAGGAAGGTAGAGGGTACAGGCTACCATGATGAATGAAAAGATGGTAATTAAGACCACTAGAGGCTGCCCACAAGGAGGAGTTTTGTCTCCTCTGTTGTGGAATCTAGTGGTGAACAAACTCATTGAGGAAGTAAATTCCAGACAATGCTTCTGCCAAGGATACGCAGATGACCTTGTCATAGTAATACTTGGCAAATTCACTGACACAGTCAGGAATATGGCACAAGGAGGGTTGGACATTGTGCATAAATGGTGCATTAAACAGGATCTGAGAGTTAATCCTAAGAAGACTGTTGTGGTGCCATTTACAAAGAGACATATTCAGCATGCAAGTTGGAATCTAAAGCTCTTCGATGAAACTCTACCTGTGAAAGTGACGGTGAAATACCTAGGGGTAACCTAGGATGAGATTCTAACTTGGACCCCTCGTATTAAGAGTATCTGCTCCAAGGCAAAAAGCACTTTAGTGAGTAGTAGGAGGACTTGTGACAAAACTGGGGCCTAAGCCCCAGGGGTATGCACTGGATATACACCACAGTGGTTAGACCAAGGATTTCCTATGGGGCCGTAGTGTGGTGGAAAAAGATAGAACAGCGGGTTGCTGCTAAAGAGCTTGCTAAGTTGCGGAGACTGGCCTGCTTAGCCATAACGGGCGGAATTAGCAGCACACCAACCGCTGGAATGGAAGCCATGCTGGATATGCTTCCACTTCACCTTTGGGTTAAGATGGAGGCAGCAGCTGGGGCATAAGATTTAAAACCGGCCATAACTGGGTCTCATTTTGATATCCAGAATCACACACTAACATAGTGAGTGAGGTAAATACAGGTATGGCTGGCGAAATGCCCGCTGACTATATAACTCCAAACTGCTTCGACAAGCCTTACAGCATAATAATTGGAAGTAGGGAGCAGTGGGAGAAAACAGTTCGACACCGTACGGGGGACATCGTTTGGTTCACCGATGGGTCGAAAAAAGATCAAGGCGTTGGGGCAGGCTTGTACCCGGTTCAGCCAAGACTGGAGAGCAGAATCTCTGTATGGAAACTGGCCTCTGTATTCCAAGCCGAAATTACTGCAATGAGGGCATGTGTGGAGGAGAATATGAGTAGGTGCTACAATGACCGTAGCATCTACATCTATTCAGACAGCCAGGCAGCCCTGAAATCATTGGCAGCTCCTGCAACAAGATCTAAGATTGTTGCAGATTGCCACAGGGCTCTGGTGGAGCTAGGGGGAAGCAATAGGGTGTACCTAGTGTGGGCCCCTGGCCACTCAGGGGTCTGGGGCAATGAACAAGCCGATAGATTTGCTAGGATGGGGGCAACAACTCCATTTATTGGACCGAAATCTGTCTTAACAATCACCAAGGCTATGATCAAATTAGAACTATGGAAATGGCTTAGGAAACAGCACGTAGGATATTGGACCAAGGTCCATAAACAAACACATGGTAAGGTAATGATGCCCAAGCCATGTTTTAAAAGCAGCTCTGTAATCCTGGGCCGTCCAGAATGCCCGAGCGGTTCTAGGCGCTTCAGTCTGGAACCGCGCGACCGCTACGGTCGCAGGTTCGAATCCTGCCTCGGGCATGGATGTGTGTGATGTCCTTAGGTTAACTAGGTTTAAGTAGCTCTAAGTTCTAGGGGACTGATGACCTCAGATGTTAAGTACCATAGTGCTCCGAGCCATTTGAACCATTTTTTTGTAATTCTGGGATTGAACAGGAAAGAGATAAAACTCATGACTGGACTCATGACCTGCCATGGGAACTTCAAAAAACACCTACACACAATGGGTATAATGGAAGAGGACCCTAAATGTAGGATCTGTGATGAGGGTGAAGAAACTGCATCACACCTAATCTTTGAATGCATGGCATTGGAGAGTAAAAGATACAGAATCTTCGCGACAACTAGACCTGAAGAAATTGTGTCTAACAAAAAACTGGTAGAGGGACTCCTTGCACTATTTAAGGGCATTGGTTGGCTTTACTAGATATACAGGGAGCGATACCGCACAATAAACCTAGTTTCGGTGCGGGAAGTGGCGGGTTAGACCTAAGCTCTTTTAGCTCTCCTGTTAAAATCAATCAATCAATGTTTTATTCACTTTAGAGCAGTACGGAAATTCAAAAAACGCTGCCTAATGCGGACGTGGGAAAAAACAAGTCGGGAGTACAATGTCTCCTCCTCTCTGTGCAGAATTTTGCGAGTCTGGGATTGGCTGTTTCTCCTAGGAAGAGGAGAATATTGCTAATTATGATTAGCATTGGACGAGGAGTAGAGCAGAGATGTTGGAAGGGAGACATGGAGATCGTGCAGTCTTGTGTTGGCACGAAACGCTTGTGGGGGTGGTTCCGGGAATGGTCTTTTGGAGTTTAGCAAGGTTTCATGGAAGGGAAGGAGAGGAAGAACTTGGTCTTCTGATTCAAATTCGGGTCTGGAGCGTCTTCCAATTCAGATCCCAGTATGGAGAGGATTGTGATTCTGACTTTTGTTGTGAGTGGGAGCACATGGGACAATTGTCCTCTGTGTGCCTTCGACTTGCACCGGCTTTGACTGGAGAGCCTTTTGTGAGTACCTAGCTGTATTGACAGTTTAGATTTCAGTCAACTCGGACAACTTTCTGTGCCAAGGAAAATCTTATTGTGACACATCTGTCAGCTTGACGTTTTATCTCCTTGTGCGCACTGCCGTGTAAGTGATTCAAATTGGTGCATGGTATGGCCAGCGAATGAGAATGTCATGCGTTGGAATCTGCCGAGATTTCAGGGCTACATAGCAATTGCGATTTGTCTAACAGATCGTCAGCCGTGACATAGAATATTTTGGGCCCACGGCAGCAATTTACAGACACCACACATGGCTGCTCTGCAGATGCTTGAACGTAACCATCACCTGAGACAGCGCCACACTTCGAGAAAAGGCGTATTGCATTGCTGCTCCGGCTTGCTAGGCGAAGAGGATCACAATCTCACCACTTGTTGTAAGCTGCATCAGTGTAGTATAAATTCTCTGATGTACTACTTTTAATCAATAAACATGTGCCACAACATTTAGAAAAGATCAATCCCATGTTGGTATATTAATCACCCATCAGCAATTGATTAAAATAATCAATAGGGCCACCATTTCATTACTATTATTTCACCATTCGAGTTCATTTAGATTCTGATAAATCTGATAACCTCTAGTGCAGACTATCAACAAAAAACATCGTCATAGTGAAAATTAGATTTAGCGGACGCATGGGAAAGGTAATAAAATGGAAGGTTCAATAGTTAATGTCTTTGCTGTCAGGGCGTAAACTCATAGTGGCCTGCCACCTTCGAGTGTAATCTTGCAAGATCTATGGGAGAACAAAGCAGAGCTAACTAAGAATGTTGGCGCCAGCATAAAAATGACGCTGCTGAAGGTGATTAGGTTCATCATAAGACAGGAGAGACTGACTTTCAGAAATACTTCATAGACTCTGCACCGAAGAAGGCGGCAGCTACAAAATGTAAACAAAACCGAACCTTAAGCGTAATGTCGCATGTATCGCATTTCTCGTTAAGATAATTCTGAGGGAATTTAAGAGAAGGTGGAGGTCATGCTGAGCGAAGAGCAGTTTGGATTCAGGAGGGGATTAGGAACAAGAAGGGCGATTTTGGCACTATATGAAAGCCAACATTCTCTTTTTAGACCTGGAAAAACAATTTGATAATGTTGCATGGCAAGACATGTTCAGAATACAGGATTAAAACAGAAAGACATGTGGGTGACACACAGTTTCTATAAGAACTGACCGTGATTATTAATTGTTATTCAGCAGCTAAGATATTCCTGAAATATATTAGCAGCTAAATATGCCACACTGAATGTTAATGGTTTTTCTTGTGCGCAGTGTTAGCTACATCTTATATCTGGGATGTGTACTCGTATTCTGTAATAGGACAACTGATCTATAAGGCCAGAAAGGAGTTTTTTTGATGATGACGTATGACAGACAGGTCAGACATATTTTTGACATTTCAACATGCGCTTTAGAACAGCCACAAAGCCGAAACTATGACTGTGTACAATAAACGAACAATTAACAGTCAAAGGCAGAAATTTGCTTGAAACATTTTTATATGACTGTGGTAGCCCAGGAATAAAAGGTCATAGTACACACTTTGGTGAAATGGGAACCAATATGAATCAACGATGTTTTATGATCTGAAGATGGCTAAATTAGTCAAGTTAGATAAATATCTTGACTTCGCGGGTTTTTAATCCCTAACATATATAAAAATTTACAACAGATCTCGTATCTTCTGGTTGACAATGTTAACAAACTAGACAATACTGTTGTATTCGAATACACTATTAGTGGAGTGTTGATTGGCACAGTCACGTCGTTTAAATATCTCGGCGTACCATTGCAATGCGATGTGAAATGGAATGAGCATGTGAGGAAGGCGAACAGTTGACTTGGGATATTGGGAGAGTTTTGGCAAAGTGTAAAGCACACCGCACACAGAACACTTTCGCGACCCATTCTTGATACTACTTGAGTGTTTGTAATCCCCACTAGATTAACTTAAATGAAGGCATCGAAGAAATTCATAGGCGTGCTGCTACATTTGTTACCGGTAGGTTCGATCAACATATGTATATTACGGAGATGCTTCATGAACTCAAACAGGAATCTCTCGTGCGAAGACGATGTTCTTTTTGCGAAACATTATTGAGACAATTAGCAGTTGCCGGGAGGAAGCATAGGTTGCATGTTCGAGTCCCGGTCCGGCACACAATCTGCCAGCAAGTTTCACATCAGCGCACACTTTGCTGTAGAGTTAAAATCCATTCTGACAGATTTTATGTTTCTGAAGGCATCTCTGAAGGTTCCTTCTTAAGTCACAGAAGGAGGGAGACAGTTTGATTACAAAAAGCTCAAACGGTGACATATTTCGCCAGCTATAAACGTTGAAAATGACTTGCGTTCGTCAGGAGATTCGCCACTTTGCCTTCTATAGGTTAGCATAAATTGCACGTCGATATACACTCATGCTCATAAATTAAGGATAATTTCAGACACTACACAAAACTTGGGCTAATAGCATATGCACGTAGGGAACACACACGGCACAGATCTTCAAGTCCAAGGTATTGGTGGTAAATTGAGAAAACCGTCCTGGAACACATGTTCTACAAAACGCCACTGTTCCCTGTTCATGTACCCCGAAATCAATATGAGATTTGACCATCATGCACACATACACAGGCCGCACAGCGGGTTGGCATATTCTGGATCAGGTGGTCGAGCAGCTGCTGGGATATAGTCTCCCATTCTTGGACCAGTGCCTTTCGGACCTCCTGAAGTGTCCTAGGGGTTGGAAGATGTGCAGCGATACCTTGACTGAGAGCATCCCAGACGTGCTCGATGGGGTTTAGGTGTGGAGAACAGGCAGGCCACTCCATTCACCTGATATATTCTGTTTCAAGGTAATCCTCCACGATGGTAGCTCGGTGAGGCCGTGCGTTTTCATCCTTCAGAAGGAAGGTGGGACCCACTGCATCCCTGAAAAGACGGACATATTGGTGCAAAATGACGTCCAGATACGCCTGACCTGTTACAGTTCCCCTGTCAAAGACATGCAGAGGTGTACGTGTATGAATCATAATCCCACCTGTCACCATCAAACCACGACCTCCATACAGTTCCCTTTCAAGGACATTGAGGGGTTGGCACCTGGTTCCTGGTTCACGCCAGACGAAAACCCGGCGAGAATCACTGTTCAGACTATACCTGGACCCCTCCGTGAACATAACCTGGGACCACTGTTCCAATGACCTTGTACTGTGTTCTTGACATCAGGTTTTACGGGCTCTCCTGTGACCAGGGGTCAGTGGATTGCACCTTGCAGGTCTCTGGGCCTGAATGAACCATGTCTGTTCAGTCGTCTGTAAACTGTGTGGCTGGAGACAACTGTTCCATTGGCTGCAGTAAGGTCCGTAGCAAGGCTACCTGCAATAGTCAGTGGCTGTCTGCGGGCACTGATGGGTGATATCGGTCTTCTAGTGGTGTTACACACTGTGGACGTCCCGTACTGTAGCACGTGGACACGTTTCCTGTCTGCTGGAATCGTTGTCATAATCTTGAGATCACACTTTGTGGCACACAGAGGGCTCGTGCTACGACCTGCTATGTTTGACCTGCCTCCAGTCGCCCTAGTATTCTACCCCTCATAACGTCATCAATATGTGTTCTTTGAGCCATTTTCAACACACGGTCACCATTATCACGTCTAAAAACGTCTGCACACTTACTCGCTGCACCGTCAAATGCACCGCATGGTCATACCCCGAGGTGATTTAAACTCGCAAACCGCCCACCGTGTATCAGCATTGTCCTTAATTTATGAGAATGAGTGTATTTAATCGTCATGGTTGTATTTTTTTTTTTTGTCTGCCTTACGTGCTAACGCAGTTTAGGTAATTAGAAAAAAACATTGAAAACTCACAAGAAAATCCTATTTAGTTTTGGCTGTTATTAGCGTTCTGGTGAGTCATTTTCGCCTTCTCATGACAGTGTTACGGGTAGAAGCCAAGCGCGTAGTGACACTATTTGCAAGGAACGGCACTCTAGTGCCCGAGGCAACATTCGTCTTCGTTTCCGCGCTGGAAAATCGGTTGGACATACGACACAGCACCGCCCCGGAGATTAAACAGCCGGCAAGACAACATCACGAACGAGCAGCCACGCTCACTGCGCAAACGCGAGATTCGACCACCGTTATTACGGCGCGAACGCTAAAGAGAAGCGAGCGACGACTCGCCTCGCTGAACAGCGGGAAGAATTTCGGAAATTTTGTCGCTTCGAGAAGCAGTGCGCCAAAGGGGGAGCGTTCTCTGGCGTAAGTAAACGTACTATGGCCACAGTCAAAGGTCGGGCGTCCCACCAGGCCACTGCGATACCGTGTGATGTGTACACAGCGTTCTCGTCGGGTCTGTGCACCCTTCACGCTTCAGGAATCTGTAAGCCAGCCGCAGCAGCATCTGAAGTTAAACGTTCTTCCTATTTGCCTGTGACCTAAGTGGCTTCTCTGGGCCTGCTTTTACTACTATTAATCCTTTTCAAAGTACAGGTACAAGGCTGTGACCTTAAAAAAGCACATTCCATCCTGCGCGTGCAGTTTGGCTGAAAGGTCGGTTTAAAATAAGTGCCCGGACTATTGTAACTTGTTAATGGCGAGCAAAAGCAAATGACATTTTGTAGCTAGTTAATTTTGTATCACAGAACAAATACTGCAGACCACTTTTTGTTTCAGTACAAAAGTAATTTTTCCACTACGGTCTGAAGTGCAAAAGATTCATTAGCTATTCGTTTTGGGAGTCTTAACTCCTGCTCGGCCATTTTCTTATCACTAATTCTGGTTTTTGATACGTTCGTACCGATAGACTTTGGGTAATATAGCAGAGACATGAAATCTTGTAGGAAGCAGGCAACCATGGCTATATTTTAATGTGGTACTGTATTGGAGAACAGATTCAGAAGGACGTCGGTTGCAGTAGGTACTGGGAGATGAAGAACCTTGCGCAGGATAGAGTAGCATGGAGAGCTGCATCAAACCAGTCTCTGGACTGACCCTTGTACAATGCCATGGTGCTTCACACGAGAAATTGGTTAATGAGAAACAATACTCCTTGTAAATCAAAACAAAAATTCGTTTAACATGAAAAGGATTTCAGTTCCCAGACGAACAAATGAACCTGATTTCTGCTGTCGCGACATCCCAGACTTACTGACTCTTTTTTCGTTAGACCAAGTAAAGTAGTTGCGTTGCTTTGTATCACCTGCCTTTGGGAATTAGGAGGGGCGTTAAATGCGTTGCTTTAATTCAGGATTCCAATGCACCATGTTATTCCCCACTCTTTTGGCTACAAAACCTTATTTTTCAGCATAATCACCGTTCAAAGTGACGGCGTTACGCCATTACTGTGAAGGCCTTATCTTCTCACGATACTGCTCTACTGGTCGAGGTCAGAGACGTCCTTATGCAGAGATAACCTCCTATCATCCACATATTGCTTCCCGCGAAGTGCATCCTTCATTGAGGAGACATATTGTTCTACAGTTCCTTGGGTTGTCTACTGTCCTTTCCAGACTTAAGAACAGCAATTACATGAGCTTTCCTCCACAATTTTGGGATCTTGGGTCTCATTTGGTAGCAAGGCCAGAATGTGGACGTGGGTCTTCTGTTCAGTAGGCAGATGCATTAAACGCCTATGCCACCCTGGCCCAACGGCTCTGCACAGTTTCACGGATTACCCTAGCACGCCTCCCTCATCAAACCAAATTCTTGTTTACGCCTCAGGCTACCTGGAGTTGAAGGGGACTACCAACTGACCTGATGCGTGAATGGGAATTTGGATTGAGGAGAGAGACATTGCAGTTGTGCAAAGTCACTGTTCCAATGTGGCATTGTCGTCAGCGTATGTGCCTACTGAGCAGGAGACGTCAGTTCGATTCCCGATTTTGGTTCAAATTTTTGTTTGTCGCTTCAGTCTGCATATTTACATCATAGTTATTATAAACATGTAGCAGTCATTCGTTCGTAGACTTTTCGAGAAAAAAATGGTTCAAATGGCTCTAAACACTATGGGACTTAACATCTGAGGTGATCAGTCCTCTAGACTTAGAGCTACTTAAACCTAACTACCCTTAGGACAACATCCATGCCCGAGGCAGGATTCGAACCTGCGACCGTAGCAGCAGCGTGGTTCCGGACTGAAGTGCCTAGAACCGCTCTGCAACAGCGGCCGGCAGACTTTTCGAATTTATTGATTTGTTCAATCCATATATCATCCACACCATCAGCTATACTTAATTGATACTGGAACTTTGCTGTTTCCAATTCAATCATATTAAAATTTTGCATGAATTCAGATGTTCCCTCATTTTTATCTGCAAGTATTTTCTACATAGGTGGCCTGGTTTTTATATCTTGTTATATTTTGCCTTTCATGAGTTCATGGTCAATGTAATTGGCTGTTACATCTGAGTGGGCATAACTCTTAGTTTGATCTGCGATTGAACGTCTTTCACAGTCTCCAGGCCTCCTGACTACTTCGCGGGGTATCGAATTCTTCCATCGTTTCGGACCCTCTTTCTCTCTCTCTTATCTCTTTCTCTCTGTCTCTCTCTCTAACTAGTCTATTAGATAGTATAGGACATGTACTGCTTCAGTAGTTTCCTCGCCTGTTAGCTTCTGTCCGAATAGATTGTAGTAATATTGTAGTTGCGAGATCACTTCAGAACTGTGGTCATCGAGATAGTTTCTGTGGCATCCGTGGGGAACAGACTTAGAACAGACTTACTAGAACTCTTCTTAACAGACTCGGTGGTATTACGCTTCCCCACTGGTTTGATATTTCAGACCATGGCGTCCACTAGAGAAGAGAATTTTTGTCAGTCTGCTTCTTTGAAGCTATATCTACGACTAAAAGGAACACACTGTTGCCAGATAGCCGAATGAAATTGACACGAGTATAATCTGTGTTGAAACATAACGATAGGGCTGCACATTGGTTTAATAGAATGTTGTCTTACACTATTAGCGACGAAAATTAGATCTCGATTATATCGTCTTCGATAATGATCACTATTGAAGAAAAGTGGCACTTGACTGTCATTTGTAAGAGATAGTACGCTAGCATCTGTCAATTGTTATAGGAATTAGCGTCCATATCCCCATCCGATACTGTAGAAATCAAAATCTCCGATCATAAAGTTTTAGTTTCTGGTCTATAACGTTCGTTGGTTCATTAAAGAAGGCCGGCCGGGGTTCTAGGCGCTACAGTCTGGAACCGCGCGACCGCTACGGTCGCAGGTTCGAATCCTGCCTTGGGCATGGGTGTGTGTGATGTCCTTAGGATAGTTAGGTTTAAGTAGTAAGTTCTAGGGGACTGATGACCTCAAAAGTTCAGTCCCATAGTGCTCGGAGCCATTTGAACCATTTCATTAAAGAGGAAGTCGGAGTTTTGTAGCTCGTAGGCTGACGTAACTGTGAAGTTGGAGTGTTCAATTGTTATAATTTCGATCTTATTCCTTAATATAAATCCTGCTGACTGGATGAGGATTTGAGGTTTTGTGAACATCGAACTTCCATATTTTCTGAGATATTTCACCTGCAATTCGCATGCCCTGAAATCTGGGACGTGCCGGGTCGGTGTCTCTGTAGGTTTCTTGGACGCACGCAGCTCCAACGTTGTGCTGTATACATTGTCGCCTCAGTAACTCCATTTTACTGGATGATAAATTTTACGCCCTGAAAAGGGTGTACTTTGAAATTTCTTTGTCACGTTGGGGCCAGGTGAAAACATTACTGATATATATATATATTCAAAGACTTTTCTGGACTGGAAGAATCAGCATGTAAATATGTGCACCCTTCACCATTGTCACAGCCAGCCTGTTCATATAGATTTAGCTGCACAATTGGTATACTTTGGCTGCGCACTAGAAGGTTTCTTCCATGCTCCGCAACAAAAAATAATCAAGAGTATTGGAATGTAGTCGAATCAAATCAGACAATGCTGAGGTAACTGTACTAGGAAATGAGACGCTCAAAGTAGCAGAATAATTTTGATTTTTTGGCAACAAAATAACTGACAATAGCCAAAGCAGAGAGGATATAAAACGTACACAATAGCAAGATAAGCGTTTCTAAAAAAGGATTTGTTAACATCGAATAGAGGGTTAATTATTATGAAATCTTAACTGAAGGTATTTGCCTGGTATTAGCTTTGTACCGCAGTGAAACGGAGATAGTAAATTGGAGAAGAAACAATAGAAGCTTTTGAAATATGGTACTACAGGAGAATTCTGAAGATTATATGGCTAGATCGGACAATTAATGATGGAATGCGGGGTGAAAACAAATTTAATGCTACAGAAGGTTTCGGTTGATAGGACTCATCGTGAGGCACCAAACAATAGTAAGTTTGATAATGAGTGGAAGCGTAGAGAGGGTGGAGGTTAGAAATTGTAGCGGAAGACCAATCCTTGGCTGCAGTAATCAGGTTCAGTTAGATGTAGTTTACGGTCTTTTATAGAGATGAAGAGGCTTGCACAGAATAGACCAGCATGGCGAGCTGCATCAAAGCAGCCTTCAGACTGAAGATCAGAACAACAGCACGTTGGATTTGTGTATGGCTAACCTGTTATATAAAAAGAATGAAATCAGTACAATTACTCCTCGGTTTAAATGTGGACAGTGACGTATTTTGGAAATGCCATTAAGAAGTATTAAATGGGGAAATACTGCAAAACCCAGTAAACGTACCATTTATATTTACGGAGAACTTCTAATCTTTACGTATAGGGAGAAATAATTACTGCTTGCATACTATATCATGTGGACACTTAATGAGGCGCGGAATGAAAATGAGAAGTGAGATGCAGTTTCCCAAAATAATTGCAGAGGGTTTTGCAACACATGCACGTGTTGCGAAAAGAATGACTCAGACATCACATGTTATCCTCATGTGTGGAGCACACTAAAGATAAGCTTAAGACCAGAACAGAAACGTGCCTCTGCTCCCTTTAGAAGCATAAACATTTTGGTGTCTAAGAGCGACAAAGGAGTTAGTCAACCAAACTATTATGTTTTTACTTCGTTTCGTAAACCATGCAAAGTTCGTACTTCTGACAGTGAGTCATTTCGTTCGTTGTGCTGTAGTACCCTGATGGTGCCCTCGTAAACATCTCCATACCTGCCTGACCCGAATTTCGTCATAATAACTTCATTAAATGTTTAAATTGTGCTTTGATAAAAAACATTTTCATTCAGACCAGTAGAGCCGTTATGGAACTTTATTATTCTGTAACAACGAGTAGTTCCGAACATTTCGTCATTATTTGGCAGATTTGGGCACAATACTCATTAACAGCAAACTCTTTTTTTTCTGAAGGAAAATGCATATTTAACACTGCAATTGCATTTTATCGTTAGGCCTTTATTTTATATGTTAAAATAGTATGCACCAAATGACTGTTACTAAAATATTGTTAAATACAGTTAAAGATGTGGAACCAACTGGGTTAATAACATAGTAATAGTATTACATAGGTATTTTTCGTCAGTAAAAGTTGTTTGGCTCTTATGACGTATCATGTCGACGTCTGCCAGGCGATGACGAAATATGAAAAACTGATTATTATATAATAAAGTTCTATAGCAGTTTTTTGATAATGTGTATAAAATTGTCTCAAATATTATTACTTTTGTAACCTGTCCGTTAACTCCGCACAGTCGTTAACCGTGGAGCAGGTGCACCGGCGCAAAGAGTGCGCCGAAATTAAATAAACATGGTTTTCGTCATGTTGGTCACACTGGTGATATTTCCAACTCTAGCTCTTCCATCATTAGCTAGTATCCTGACTATCGTTGAATGTAGACTACCAATTCTAAGAGCTAAAACATTTGCCTAACAGGAAATTTTGATTAACTGTGTCACAGCTGGCGCGCAGTTACATTAATGAGACCTTTTGTGTGGCACAGTGCAGCAACTCGACGTAACATAGACTCAACAAGTCCGTGGAAGACGCGGCAGAAATACTGAGCCATGCTGCTATAGCCATCCAAATTGCAGCATTTGGTGCACACTGGACCTCTCGATTCTATCCCATAAATGGTCGATTGGATTCGTGTCGGCCGATCGTTCGAACTGTCCAGAACGTTCTTCAAACCAATCGGGAACAACTGTGGCCCGGTGACATGGTGCATTGTCATCTATAAAAGTTCTATTGTTGTTTGACAACACGAAATCCATGAATGACTGCTAATGGTCTCCAAGCAGCCAAACAAAACCATTTCCAGTCAATCATAGGTTCATTTGGACCAGAGGACCCAGTCAATTCCTGTAAACAAATGGTTCAAATGGCTCTGAGCACTATGGGACTCAACTGCTGAGGTCATTAGTCCCCTAGAACTTAGAACTAGTTAAACCTAACTAACCTAAGGACATCACAAACATCCATGCCCGAGGCAGGATTCGAACCTGCGACCGTAGCGGTCTTGCGGTTCCAGACTGCAGCGCCTTTAACCGCACGGCCACTTCGGCCGGCTTCCTGTAAACACAGCCCACATCATTATGGAGTCACCTTCAACACGAACAGTGCCTTTGATCTATGCTTCGTGGGGTCTGACCCTCACTGGAAGCCAACCATCAGCTCTTACCCAGTGAAATCTGGATTCATCTGACGACTGTCTTCCAGTCGTCTAGTGTCCAACCGATTGGTCATGAGCCCAGAAGGGGGGCTACAGGCCAGGCGATATCGTGCTGTTAGCAAAGCCACTCGCGTCGGTCGTCTGCTTCCATAGCCCATCAATGCCAAATTTCACGCACTGCCCCAGCGGAAACGTTCGTCGTATGTCCCACATTGATTTCTGTGGTTATCTCATGCATTTTTGGTTGCTTATTTCATGCAAAGTTTGTCTGTTAGCAATGATAACTCTACGCAAACGGCGATGCACTCGGTCGTTAAGCAAAGGCCGTCTGCCACTGCGTTTTCCGTGGTAAGAGGGAATGCCTGAAATTTGGTATTCTCCGCTCACCCTTGACAACGAGGATCTCAGAATATTCAGTTGACTGACGATATCCGAAATAGAATGTCCCATGCGTCTAGCTCCAACTACCATTCCGCGTTCAAAGTGTGTTAATTGCCGTCGTGCAACCATTGTCGGAAATCTTTTCACATTTTTCACCTGAGTACAAATGGCAGCTCCTGACTGACGCTCCTTTGACGAGCTCTCCTTGCTCGGCATATTGAGCAGTCTAAGCATTAATATGCTGTTCCTGTTGTTCCTGTGTAGAAGAAAGAAACAAAATCTTACCTCAATGAATGGGGCTGGAATGATGTCGCGATGATATCCTGTGTCTGCTTCGAGAATAAAAATTATTCTCGTAGAAGGTCAGGACGACGTGTCGTTGGCCTTTGGTACCGTTGATGGCACAGTTCCTTCTCGCAGAAGGACCTTGCGGTGATTCGGAAGAGTCCTGCAAGACCGAGATGCCGGTGTCTTCGTGCAGCAGCCGAGTGACATACTGCCGTCTTCGGCGATCGGTTCTGAACCCTTTCAAGTGTAGTGCTTTCAACATAATCCACAGAAGAGTTACTGTGGTAAAGTCTTGTGCAATATGGGTGGCGCAATTGTTAAATACTGACCAAAAGCTTATGAGAAATTTCTCAGTAACTTTCCCATTATTAAAACAGTATTCTGAATGAAACAGCAGAAAAAGCAGGACTGAAAATCTCCTTTGAAAAGACAGAGTACCTAACCAATGTAAAAGAGGCACCGAACAATATGATTACAAAGTATGGCCAGATAAAGAAGGTTTCTAATTTCAAATATTTAGGGGAAATCATCCAGCCCAATGCTTCAGATAAAGAAGGAAATAAAACAAGAACAAGAAAAATGGAAATGGCATTCCAGCTAACAAAGAATGTGTACAACAAGAAGTCAGTATCAATTAACGCAAAAATAAAGCACTACAACACTGTGATTAAGCCAGAGTGTCTGTATGCATCTGAATGTTTAGCAATGAACACTAACAAGGAAATGGAAGCTATAGCAAAAAAGGAGCGAAAAATCATTAGAAGGGTACTTGGGCCGAGGTTTTAGAATGGGGCTTGGAAGCTTAGAAGTAGCAGAGAAGTGTATGACAAAATTGAGAAAGTGGGAGATACTATGAGGAAGAGAAGAGTAAGCTTTTACGCCCATTTGAAAAGAATGAATGATGAAAGGCTGACAAAGAAAATATTCATGTTTTTTGACAAGAACCCCAGAACCCAAATTACCTGGTTCAAAGAATTCAAAGCAGACTTAGAGGAGATGGGTATAGGAGAAGATGATATAACCAACAGAGACTTAATGAGAGACAAAATTCAACATTTTGAAGTATTTGAAGTGAAGAAGAGAAGAACTGGGGGAACAGTGTGGACAGAAGACCGAAAGGAGCAGCAAAGAGAGAGGATGAAGACATATTGGCAGAAGAGAAAAGAGGAGGAGCGCAATAGGAGAAATGTACATTGAAAAATAGTTGTTTAACGCGGTCCCTAGACGGCCAAAATCGGTATTTAAAAAAAAAATAAAATAAAATAAAAAAACAGTATACAGATGTGTCCACCATTGGTATTTCGTGGCTTTCCAGAATCACACTTTAGGGATAACATCTACACGACGGAAAAACCTTGGCCAAAGCGTAGGGATTTGTAAGAGGCAGGATGAAATATGCGTGAATAGTAATGGCCGCCCGCCCGGTTAGCCGTGCTGTCTAACGCACTGCTTTCCGGGCGGGAAGGAAGGTGTGCCGGTCCCCGGTACGAATCCGCCCGGCGGATTAGCGTCGAGGTCCGGTGTGCCGGCCAGTCTGTGCCAGCCGCTGTGGCCGAGCGGTTTTAGGCGCTTCAGTCCGGAACCGCGCTGCTGCTACGGTCGCAGGTTCGAATCCTTCCTCGGGCATGGATGTGTGTCATGTCCTTAGGTTATTTAGGTTTAAGCAGTTCTAAGTCTACAGGACTGATGACCTCAGATGTTAAGTCCCATAGTGCTTAGAGCCATCTGAACCATTTTGAGTAATGGCCCTGACCAGGTAGTAAACACATCAGGCCGAACGACGCCACTTGCAGTAGTAGTAGAAACAAGGGTCAGTATGGCAATATAACGACGCGATCATACTTGTGTAACGGGAAACGTTTTATTAAATCTAACAACGGGCAAGGATGTCAGTGTTCACACATGTCGTTTGTTTCTGTTAATCTTTAGTATTTATGATTCTAAAGTGTCATTAGTTGTAGATAAAACAACTTTGGTAGTACAATTTCTGAAGTACAGTTTTAAAATACAACCCGTTTTAGAATACGACGTAATGAATTTAATAAATAGAGCTATGGAATAAAAATATAAATAAATAAAAGTTGTCCTTTCCACTTAAATAAGCAGCTTTCTTCATTGTTTGCATACGAAGCAAACACAATGATTTATTTGTACCCCTGGCAACTGTTACACACATCTGGCACCGTATCTCGTCGCAGCCCTGCATCCCGTGCAACTATCCCTTTACTCATACAAAATTATTACTAGATAAGTGAAAATCCAGTTTTCTGCTTCTGCAGAACTAATATGCCAAGTAAAAAGTTTCTGCTATGTCTACAACAAGGAGTGACCATTCTGAGCAACATACAGTTGAGCTTCTCATATATCTGTTGCTGTTTAGAATAACCGCAAATGTGACCTTCGAGGGTAATCCAGGACACGACATAGTATCATGCGTGTTATTCACCCAGCATTTGACGCAGTAACAGCGACGGTACCTAATGGTTACTGCTGAGTAGTTGCTCTTTCCAAACAGCATCCCATATAAGCAAACCAGTTGTGTCTTTACTTGTGGTTACTCATACTTTAGGTACTTGGGCTATGCGTGGCACTGTTTAAAAAAAATAGCTCATGCACTCACAGGGTCGAGCTGCGCACGTCTACTTTCATGCCCCACAACTAATTCCCTACAGATACGAGGTTGGCTTGAAAAGTTCTCGGAATCACCACCAGAGGTCAGAGCTAGCGCAACGAGTTGTTCACGTGATATTCATTGGACTGTTGCCTGTAAACATGTGACACGTCAGTGCTCTTGGAAGAGAGCTGTGGCGGTGACGTGGCTCTGTTGTTGTTACCGCGTAGTGAGTGCGAACATGGAAAAAAATCGTGATTCTAGCAGTGATTAAGTACTTAGGAAAGAAAGGTATGAAAGCAAAGGACATTGATGCTGATTTCCACAATACACTGCTCCTTCGTATTCAACTGTTACCAAGTAAACAAATCAATTTAAATTTGGCCGGGAGAGCTTAGTCGGCCAAGATGTGCACTACTACACAAATAATTGCCAAAGTGCACAAAATAGCCATGGAGGATCGGCAATTGAAAGTCTGTGAAATTGCTCACGCTTGCCACATGTCATTTGAAAGGGTATATCTCCTTTTAACTGAAGAATTAGAAATGAAAAAATGATCTGCAAGATGGGTGTCGCGACTCTTGACGCGCGCCCGCACACTTGTGCCGTCGCCACGGCAAAATTACACGAACTAAGGTATGAACTGTTGCCACACCCGCCTCATTCACCTGATATGGCTCCGGCAGGCTTCCATCTCTTCCCAAAACTGAAAATTTTCTTTGGTGGACGAAGATTCACTTCAAATTAAGAATTGACAGAAGAAGTTGACAACTATTTTGCAGGCCTGAAGGAAACTCATTTTCGAGACGGGATTAAGGCACTGGAACATTGTTGGTGCAAGTACATTAATCTACAAGCAGACTAAATTGAAAAATAATATAAAAAGATGTTAGTACTTTTTTTTTATTCCGTTCCGAGAACTTTTCAAACCACTCCTGTAATAAACTGTAACTGGGATGCTGCAGTCAAATAGTTCACGCACTGACTAAAATTGCGAGTTAATAAGCTACACAGAAATATAAAATACATCTACATCTACGTCGTACTCCGCAAGCCACCTAATGGTGTGTGGCGGAGGGTACTTTCGGTACCACTCTCTAATCTCTCCAACCATGTTCCACTTACGAATAGTGCGTGGGAAGAATGATAGTCGGTAAGCCTCTGTATTGGCTCTAATTTCTCGAATTTTCTCCTCGTGGTCAATACGCGGGACGTATGTGGGTGGGGGGAGTGATATGTTTGTTGTCTGATACCTCCTGAAAAGTGCTGTCCAGAAATTTCAGTAGTAAATCTCTCCGTGATGCACAATGCCTCTCTTGTAACGTCTGCCAGTGGAGTTTGTTTAGCGTCTCAGTAATCGCTCCCTCTCCAGCTAAACGATCCCGTGGCGCAACGCGCCGCTCTTCGTTGGATCTTCTCTATCTCTTCTATCAGTCCTACCTGATAGGGATCCCAGATAGATGAGCAATACTCAAGAATCGGGCGAACAAGCGGCTTATAAACCACTTCTTTCGTAGATGAGTTACATTTCCTTAAGATTCTTCCAATGAATCTGAGTCTGGTGTCCGCTTTTCCCGCTGTCTGTTTTTCGTAGTCATTCCACTTAAGGTCGATCTGGATAGTTACGTCTAGATACTTTACGACAGACGCTGACTCCAGCTATTTGTCATCAATAGTGTAGCTGTACAGTAGTGAATTTCTTTTTCTATGTATGCGCAATATGTTACATTTATTTACGTTCAGGGTCAACTGCCAGAGCCTACACCATTCATAAATTCTCTGCAGGTCGTTCTGCAAATTCCTACTATCTTC
Organism: Schistocerca americana; assembly: GCF_021461395.2. NCBI lineage: Eukaryota > Metazoa > Arthropoda > Insecta > Orthoptera > Acrididae > Schistocerca > Schistocerca americana. Next base: position 686,374,148 of record NC_060122.1, read on the forward strand.
TGGCAAATAAAAGATATACGAATAATTCAATAAAATGGGTTCTATTCGAACGTTTGTAATTAGGTAAGATGACACAGAATTATGTTGGATAGTGTTTATTGAAGAAAGGATATCTCAAGTAAACTGGAAGTGCTCCTGCGATATTCATTTAAAATACAGACAGAAAACACTCTTATGAAACGTAGTAAAATTACGTTGAGAGCGTTATGAGGATGGTAACAAAATCCGTAAATAATCTTCAAAGATACGCGTTACACTAAGTCCATTTCGTGATCATAATACACGAAAGATTCACCAGCCCGAAATAGTGCAGAGTTCAACATGACGATTCACGAAGGAACACACGTCTTGCAAAGAACAGGAAGTCATACTCTGTCTACGCACAGTCCGTATTTCAAGTGGGAAAAGTTAGAGTTCCTACTATGGAGCATATTCACACCTCTCGAAATTCGCAGCCCCCTCAGATACAAATGTATGGTAGCGGCCGTTTACCGTCCAGAATCAAACACCGGCAAGACCGAATCACGCACTTTACTGGGCAGGTCTGCCTTCTTCCTCGACACCAAGTGTCACGAATCGCTTCCATGAGCTCTTAACTCGAGAAGTCTCAGTCTCCACTTGACTCCCCTAGCGTTTCGCTGTTATCGTCTTTTCCATTGCGTGAAGGCCATCTCCACCAAAAATACATCGTTCTTAAGCTCCAAAGGCATGTTTTGACTCTACATGACCACTTCATGGGCTAAACTAACATATTATAACTATATTTAAACAAAGAATTTTATAAACATTCCGTCACAGTCATATAATTCACGATACTTAAAAATAAAGGTGTGTTTATTAATAAATAAGCCAGCGTTCTTGCGCAGGTGTACTTTCATCAGATGACAACAGGCTGTCACTAAAAACTGCTTAAACAATTATCTAAGCCTGCTTGACAGTAGCATCTTCTGGCACTCTTATCAATTGCGGTGTCCACTAAAACATGCAACTTACCATTTTTAAATTTGCACAGTTTTTTTAATAGCACCTGCAATCAACATTTAAATAAAGTTACTGGCAAAAAAGTAAGTTGTTCATCTAGTAAATACGCTGAAAGGTGGCTACACTGAGCCACAGCGCCAGAGATTGCGCCAAAGAGTATTATTCAGCCGCCTCCACTGGCAGTGCTTGGCGAGAACTCGTAGTAGTCAGTGCTTGTTGAGATGTGCTAGTGAATAGTGCTTGCTGAGATGTCGTAGTGAAGAGTGCTTGTCGAGATGTGGCAGTAGTCAGTTCTTGTTGAGATGTGATAGTAACGAGTCGGTGTGGAAATATTGTAATGATTAGAGTGATTTTGGTCAATATATGAAGGTAAAAGAAAAAAATTTTTCCTTTTCTTTTTATTATCTCAATGTCTTAAATAATGCAGCATTACAGGTTCAGTCAAAAAAGCATCTGGCGTGTGTTCTTGTATTAGAGTGTAATTCTGGTTTTCTTGCGCAATTATAGTATTTCTAATTTTTTTTATCACGTCAGTATAAATGGTATTTAAAATTTCTTGTCTTGTTGAAGAAGAACCGTGCCAGATGTGTACGTTGAGTCATACTTCCACACACAGAACAGTTATACTTGTGCTTTGGTTTCGTAGGTTTTATAGTTGCTGGGGACTTAATTAATTAATTGTGTTAACTAAAATTATCATTTCATTCTTTGTTGTTGTTCTATGCAGTCAGATTGCGTACAAAAACTAGTCAGGGCCAACCGTTTACGAGACGCAGCGTAATCGGACATACAGCTACGCACCAAAATTAAAAATTATTTTCAAACATAATAATTAAGCCCCCATGCAACGCAAGTATGACAAAATGTGAGATACTCATGTTGTGTTCATTTGCTGTGTAAATGTGGATAATACGATGTTCTGACAAACATTTGCATAATGAAACGACTGTAAAAGACATCGTAAATCAATAAATCAGATATATAACTTTCAGAAATGATGGCTATAGTGCAATGCTATCATCTGAGATATCATATGCTGAAATAGCACGAACCGATTCAAAGTCGTTAATTAACAGGTTCAATGATTGAACGTTAATTTCGTGTGAAATATTTACTTCTATGGCTTTAAAGATATTGAGATATACACTCCTGGAAATTGAAATAAGAACACCGTGAATTCATTGTCCCAGGAAGGGAAAACTTTATTGACACATTCCTGGGGTCAGATACATCACATGATCACACTGACAGAACCACAGGCACATAGACACAGGCAACAGAGCATGCACAATGTCGGCACTAGTACAGTGTATATCCACCTTTCGCAGCAATGCAGGCTGCTATTCTCCCATGGAGACGATCGTAGAGATGCTGGATGTAGTCCTGTGGAACGGCTTGCCATGCCATTTCCACCTGGCGCCTCAGTTGGACCAGCGTTCGTGCTGGACGTGCAGACCGCGTGAGACGACGCTTCATCCAGTCCCAAACATGCTCAATGGGGGACAGATCCGGAGATCTTGCTGGCCAGGGTAGTTGACTTACACCATCTAGAGCACGTTGGGTGGCACGGGATACATGCGGACGTGCATTGTCCTGTTGGAACAGCAAGTTCCCTTGCCGGTCTAGGAATGGTAGAACGATGGGTTCGATGACGGTTTGGATGTACCGTGCACTATTCAGTGTCCCCTCGACGATCACCAGTGGTGTACGGCCAGTGTAGGAGATCGCTCCCCACACCATGATGCCGGGTGTTGGCCCTGTGTGCCTCGGTCGTATGCAGTCCTGATTGTGGCGCTCACCTGCGCGGCGCCAAACACGCATACGACCATCATTGGCACCAAGGCAGAAGCGACTCTCATCGCTGAAGACGACACGTCTCCATTCGTCCCTCCATTCACGCCTGTCGCGACACCACTGGAGGCGGGCTGCACGATGTTGGGGCCTGAGCGGAAGACGGCCTAACGGTGTGCGGGACCGTAGCCCAGCATCATGGAGACGGTTGCGAATGGTCCTCGCCGATACCCCAGGAGCAACAGTGTCCCTAATTTGCTGGGAAGTGGCGGTGCGGTCCCCTACGGCACTGCGTAGGATCCTACGGTCTTGGCGTGCATCCGTGCGTCGCTGCGGTCCGGTCCCAGGTCGACGGGCACGTGCACCTTCCGCCGACCACTGGCGACAACATCGATGTACTGTGGAGACCTCACGCCCCACGTGTTGAGCAATTCGGCGGTACGTCCACCCGGCCTCCCGCATGCCCACTATACTCCCTCGCTCAAAGTCCGTCAGCTGCACATACGGTTCACGTTCACGCTGTCGCGGCATGCTACCAGTGTTAAAGACTGCGATGGAGCTCCGTATGCCACGGCAAACTGGCTGACACTGGCGGCGGCGGTGCACAAATGCTGCTCAGCTAGCGCCATTCGACGGCCAACACCGCGGTTCCTGGTGTGTCCGCTGTGCCGTGCGTGTGATCATTGCTTGTACAGCCCTCTCGCAGTGTCCGGAGCAAGTATGGTGGGTCTGACACACCGGTGTCAATGTGTTCTTTTTTCCATTTCCGGGAGTGTAGTTGTGTCATTAGATGTGCATCGCTTTTCTGAGATCGCACATGTACGCAGATTTGCATTAATATATGATGTGAGTTACTGTCGAATCGCCGGCCATCTTTAAGACTGTCTGACACTCCGCCATTCCATGTAGCACATTCTGCACAAAGGCAAAGCGAGAATCAGCCGTACAAATTCCCAACTCTGGGGTTTACCCGTTTCCCGCAAAGAGCATATTTTGAGTTACAGCTTCCACAGCTGCTGTTATGTGATGCCTCAGTTCATTCATTGTTGCTGGTAACGAAGGCACATAAATAGAGTCTTTTATGAGCCGCCGCAAGAAATAATCACACACAGTCAGGTCCGGTGACCTTGTAGGCCAGTAATGTAATGTTGAATCATTTGGTACAGTGCGACCGATCCGTCGTTCAGTAATCCCTTGATTTAAAAATTCCCGTACTTCCAGATGCCAGTGTGGCGGTGCCCCATCCCGTGGTAAATGAAGTCGTTCGAATCATCACTCTCCAATTGTGGGAAAAGAAAGTTCACAAGTATATCGAGATATGTGCTTCATGTGGTGGTTCCGTGCTCCCTATTCTCACGTTATGACAGTTCACCTTTCCACTTAAATGGAATGTTGCCTCCTCACTAAACACTAAGAGTGGAAGAAAACTGTCATCCTCCATCTTGCCAAGAATGAAATTACAGAACTCCACATGCTGTTGTTTGACACCTTCACAAAGAGCTTACAGAAGCTGAATTTTGTATGGTTTCATTTGTAAACGTCGACGCAACACACGCCGAACGGGCATCGGGGGCATGTTGAGCTGTCGAGTTCAAGCCGAATGGATTTCTGCGGACCTTTTGTGAAACTATGGAGCATGCGTTCGACTTCTGTGTCAGACACTCGGGGACGGCCCGACAATTTGCCTTTACACAAACAACCTCTTTCTCGGATTTGTTTATGCCATCGTCTGATGCTCTGTGCTGTAGGAGGCTCCACACCGTACCAAGTACGAAAGTCACGCTGAACAGCTATTACTGACCCGCACTGCGCAAAACGTAGAACACAAAACCGTTTCCATTGTCCAGACACCAAAAAAAATTGGTTCAAATGGCTCTGAGCACTATGGGACTTAACAGCTATGATCATCATTCCCCTAGAACTTAGAACTACTTAAACCTAACTAACCTAAGGACATCACACAATACCCAGTCATCACGAGGCAGAGAAAATCCCTGACCCCGCCGGTAATCGAACCCGGGAACCCGGGCGTGGGAAGCGATGTCCAGACACCATTTTTAGTAGAAATGAAGTGGGCACACACTGCTGCTACCTGGCGGGAACGATGTAAAACTCGACAGTTTTCTCTTTGCAACAGAAAGTTGCTCACGCACATGCCTCAAATAAGATAATTGCTATGATTTTTTGAAATTGGATGATTCTTTTTGATACACCCTGTATATCGTTCGCCGTCGACTGCAACCCAGTCTGCATACCTCCTTTCCTTATAGTTACATTTCGACATTATATTGTCAGTATATCAATACCGACATTTCTCCCATGTGACGTGCTGTTCTTTGTAAGCAGCGACTCCAGAAGAATAATGGAAGACAAATGTAATGCAGCGCTCCTGAGAGTAGAATTGTCAAACTGTCATTGCCAGCTTAGAAAACCATGTATGTCTTGCTGAAACGGAACCTAACAAGAAATCCTAAGGTAACATGAAAATTAAACCAAATCTTAAGCATAGCTGCGATTCAGCAACTGTATAAATTTGCAGAGGTTGAAAAAATCTGCCTCCAGTTGCAAACTCAAGGTTTATTCAGCCCTTGACGTAGGTTTCAATATTTCTAAAAATATTTTCTGCAGAACCAGTGCCCCTCAACCAGGCATACCACTAAGATTGAGGGGCGCCTGCTGTACTACACCTAATGATGCATTGTTAGAAACTCTAGGAATACGCCCATTTGGAAGCCAATGGAAGGGCGAAGGACACTTGGAACTGAGGTCAGTACAAGAAAGTTAATACGAGACCGTGTACTGCAACTGAGGCAAAATAAATGGGACTCTCTAGGCACCGCAATGAGAGCATACGAATTTCTCCCTCACGTCAGGGAGAGACTAAAAATGATATTTCTTCAGCCTTCGAATGGATGATGCATTACCTGACTGATCATGGTCTATAATACGTACCGGTATAAAATCAAATGGCAGATTGATGACAGCTGCGCCTGCGGCAATGAAGGCGCTTCAGACCATACGTAGTGGTACTGTGCGCTCTACGAATACACAGCGGGTAGTGGTGGTCAGGCATTAAGGACGCTGGATCCCAAAGAGCAGTGAGTAACGACTTGACCAGGTGCATCTTGGACGACACTGCAGACGCAGTATCGAGGAAGGCCCAGTAAAGCGTCACGAGGCACTCAGTCGCACGGCAGTACGCTGCCGTACCAAGTAGACGAGGTACTCTGCACATGGACAGAAAACAACTGAGGTCGGCTACCACTGAAAGATCTGTTTTTCAAGAACCTTCATTAAATTGGTGTAGGTGACCACGGAAGTGTGACTTATAAGAAATTGCAGTGAAACGTGGAATCGCTTGTAAAGTAGAACGCTGCTCACTCGCTACGCTGAGCCCAAGGAATGAAACAGACAATGGCTACTGTCCGGGGCGGTATAAGAGCGGATGAATCAGCGAGAGCAACAGTTTAGATGCACCCCAGTAAATGAACATCAACAGAATAGCATCTGTAGCGTCAACGAAGTATGGGTAGTTGGGTAATTGCTTAAAGGTATTCTTTCAACTGTTTTATAGTGGTAGAGAATAAATTTACGAGTAGTGTTCAATAAGTAATGCAACATATTTTATTCTCGGTAAGTTTCGGTTAAAATATGCGGAATTTTTTGTGGGAAATCGCGGAACTTTTGTGCTTCAGTCCCTATAGTTTCACGAAGTTCCTACAGGTGGCAGCTCTGCACGTAGCCTTCAAAACGGCGTCTATAACGCAGGCGCGTTCCGAGTAGAGAGCTGTCATTAAGTTTCTTTTGGCGGAAAACCAGACCATCGCAGACATGTATAGGAGCTTCCAGAATGTCTACGGAGACCTCGCAGTGAACAACACCACTGTTAGTCTTGACTGTTATCATCGTAACAAAGTCGCTCAACGTTGTCCTATCTCACGCGTGCCGTCCTGCCATAAACAGCTGGTATCCTGTAATGCTGGGACGTGCGGGCACTCTCATTCGAGGTGATAGACGGATCACAAACTCCTCGCTGCACAACTGAACGTCTCCGTTGGTAGTGCTCACACACTCGATCAGTTAGGGTACTCAAAGATGTGTTCCGGCTGAATTTCTCCCCGCCTGGCAGGAGACTGCAAAGAGCAACGAAGGACCTCTGTGTGGAACTGTTTACAGTGTACGAGCTTCATCGTGTCAATTTTTTATCGAACGTCGTCACAGGCTGTGATACATGAGTTCATCACATCGTACCGGAAACAGAAAGGGAAAATCATAGAGTGGCGTTACACCACATCTCCTCCAAATAAAAAGTTAAAAGCCGCACCCTCAGTCGGAAAAGTTGTGGCGACGCTCTTCTGGGATTCTGAATGGTTTATTCTGACGTCCTCCCTCATCTTGAAACGATCATCTCTGAATTACACTGTACGACCAACGGGAAAATGAAGAATGAACTTGAGCGTGTTTGTCGCCTCAAAAATTCAAACCAACTTACATTTCACCACGACAATGCAAGGTGTCACACAAGTCTAAGCACCCGAGAGAAGCTCACAAAACTTCAATGGACTGTCCTTCCTCATCCACCCTAATCTCGCACCTTCCATCTGGTTGGCCCAATGAAGGAAGCACTCCTCGGGAGGCAGTACATCTACATCTACATCTACATTGATACTCCGCAAGCCACCCAACGGTGTGTGGCGGAGGGCACTTTACGTGCCACTGTCATTACCTCCCTTTCCTGTTCCAGTCGCGTATGGTTCGCGGGAAGAACGACTGTCTGAAAGCCTCCGTGCGCGCTCTAATCTCTCTAATTTTACATTCGTGATCTCCTCGGGAAGTATAAGTAGGGGGAAGCAATATATTCGATACCTCATCCAGAAACGCACCCTCTCGAAACCTGGCGAGCAAGCTACACCGCGATGCAGAGCGCCTCTCTTGCAGAGTCTGCCACTTGAGTTTATTAAACATCCCCGTAACGCTATCACGGTTACCAAATAACCCAGTGACGAAACGCGCCGCTCTTCTTTGGATCTTCTCTATCTCCTCCGTCAACCCGACCTGGTACGGATCCCACACTGATGAGCAATACTCAAGTATAGGTCGAACGAGTGTTTTGTAAGCCACCTCCTTTGTTGATGGACTACATTTTCTAAGCACTCTCCCAATGAATCTCAACCTGGTACCCGCCTTACCAACAATTTGTTTTATATGATCATTCCACTTCAAATCGTTCCGTACGCATACTCCCAGATATTTTACAGAAGTAACTGCTACCAGAGTTTGTTCCGCTATCATATAATCATACAATAAAGGATCCTTCTTTCTATGTATTCGCAATACATTACATTTGTCTATGTTAAGGATCAGTTGCCACTCCCTGCACCAAGTGCCTATCCGCTGCAGATCTTCCTGTATTTCGCTACAATTTTCTAATGCAGCAACTTCTCTGTATACTACAGCATCATCCGCGAAAAGCCGCATGGAACTTCCGACACTATCTACTAAGTCATTTATATATATTGTGAAAAGCAATGGTCCTATAACACTCCCCTGTGGGACGCCAGAGGTTACTTTAACGTCTGTAGACGTCTCTCCATTGATAACAACATGCTGTGTTCTGTTTGCTAAAAACTCTTCAATCCAGCCACACAGCTGGTCTGATATTCCGTAGGCTCTTACTTTGTTTATCAGGCGACAGTGCGGAACTGTATCGAACGCCTTCCGGAAGTCAAGAAAAATAGCATCTACCTGGGAGCCTGTATCTAATATTTTCTGGGTCTCATGAACAAATAAGGCGAGTTGGGTCTCACACGATCGCTGTTTCCGGAATCCATGTTGATTCCTACATAGTAGATTCTGGGTTTCCAGAAATGACATGATACGCGAGCAAAAAGCATGTTCTAAAATTCTACAAGAGATCGACGTAAGAGATATAGGTCTATAGTTTTGCGCATCTGCTCGACGACCCTTCTTGAAGACTGGGACTATCTGTGCTCTTTTCCAATCATTTGGAACCCTCCGTTCCTCTAGAGACTTGCGGTACACGGCTGTTAGAAGGGGGGCAAGTTCTTTCGCGTACTCTGTGTAGAATCGAATTGGTATCCCGTCAGGTCCAGTGGACTTTCCTCTATTGAGTGATTCCAGTTGCTTTTCTATTCCTTGGACACTTATTTCGATGTCAGCCATTTTTTCGTTTGTGCGAGGATTTAGAGAAGGAACTGCAGTGCGGTCTTCCTCTGTGAAACAGCTTTGGAAAAAGGTGTTTAGTATTTCAGCTTTACGCGTGTCATCCTCTGTTTCAATGCCGTCATCATCCCGTAGTGTCTGGATATGCTGTTTCGAGCCACTTACTGATTTAACGTAAGACCAGAACTTCCTAGGATTTTCTGTCAAGTCGGTACATAGAATTTTACTTTCGAATTCAATGAACGCTTCACGCATAGCCCTCCTTACGCTAACTTTGACATCGTTTAGCTTCAGTTTGTCTGAGAGGTTTTGGCTGCGTTTAAACTTGGAGTGGAGCTCTCTTTGCTTTCGCAGTAGTTTCCTAACTTTGTTGTTGTACCACGGTGGGTTTTTCCCGTCCCTCACAGTTTTACTCGGCACGTACCTGTCTAAAACGCATTTTACGATTGCCTTGAACTTTTTCCATAAACACTCAACATTGTCAGTGTCGGAACAGAAATTTTCGTTTTGATCTGTTAGGTAGTCTGAAATCTGCCTTCTATTACTCTTGCTAAACAGATAAACCTTCCTCCCTTTTTTTATACTCCTATTAACTTCCATATTCAGGGATGCTGCAACGGCCTTATGATCACTGATTCCCTGTTCTGTACATACAGATTCGAAAAGTTCGGGTCTGTTTGTTATCAGTAGGTCCAAGATGTTATCTCCACGAGTCGGTTCTCTGTTTAATTGCTCGAGGTAATTTTCGGATAGTGCACTCAGTATAATGTCACTCGATGCTCTGTCCCTACCACCCGTCCTAAACATCTGAGTGTCCCAGTCTATATCTGGTAAATTGAAATCTCCACCTAAGACTATGCTGATGGGGAGGCTATTGATGAAGGAAACCGTTGGCTCCGACGTCGAACAGTGGAGTGGTGCCATGCGGGCATACAGACCCTCCCAGTAAGGCGGCGTAAGGCCGTCGACTTAAACAGAGATAATATCGAAAAAAACGGTTTTGTAGTCAAAAGAGAGGGGAGTGATATCGTGTTATCTGATCCTCGATAAAACCGGCTTGCTTTCAGAAAATAAATATGTTTCATTACTTATTGAATAGCCCTCGTTGTAATAGCATTGTTCAAGAAACAGCATGTTCTTAAATATTTATACAAGAAACAAATAATTAATGCATATATTTATTGCTGGATGATCTATCTTAGCTTTCTAGATAATGGGCTGTAATGTGAAGCACAAATAAATACATAATTAATAAATTCATTCCATGTATCGAGCTTTCATAATTCTGTTTGTACATTTAACTGACTCTGAAGATGGCCTTGTAAGCCTAAAACCGGTTAACACTATAAAACTAATACTGTAGAACAAAAGCGAACTGGTGATTTTCATTTATTACTGTTTTTAAATATTTTTAATGTGCATTGGTGTTCATAATCACTAATTTTCATACAGCCTGTTAAATAAATTTTGCAAAGTAACCGACATCATACTACCAATGTCATCAGTTTACCTTCTTGTCAGTCCATATACACCCCACGTTTTCTTTCCTCTCACTGCATAGATGTTGAACAACTCGATTATTCCCGACGTTCTTTAAACTTCCCAGTCGGAGAATGCCGTGTCTGTCTGAGGCCATGCAGCTGGTAATTCCCTTATTCGTTTGAAGCCAGTCATGCATCTCGATTTGTTCAGGTTGGCTGATCAGCGAAGGGCATGAGAGGCGGGATGTGGATGAACTGTTGCCTTGAAGTTGGAGACTGACTTTTTGACTGAGTGTGGTGTAAGTTACCAAGCTAGTGCAGCGATATTGGTTTCGAAAAGTGCGTGATGAGATTTTACAAAAAACATTAGAACTGACAAATTTTGAAACCTACTGTGGAAACTTTTAACGTGAAACCATCACTGACTCAACACAAGACGAGGCAAGAGCAACCAACTCAGATGTGATTGATACCTGCAAACTAGTGACTGGCAGCATGGCCTCACAAGAGACCGATTCTGAACCTACACCTCCTGTCTTGTCATCAGTATCAAGAAGTTCAGACGCGGAAGTATAAGAACTTCGAATATTTCCTCTCGTCCATCATCTGTTCTTCTGCGTATACCTACTGGCCGACCAGCACGTATCCTTCAGATTCAGCCGTCAATCCAAAGAAATTCGTTGGTTATTTGTGTCAGAGTGTGCAGAAACACAAATTTTTCCTCACCTACTAACGCGTTTTATTAACTTTTTTCCGCCACTAGGAGAAGCTACAGTGTATGTTTGCAATCAAAAGACTGAAAATGCCGTTTCTTGCGCAATGCATGTGCAGAATGTAAAGGAAAATACAACAACTACACAAAATTAAAACATTCGTTATAGGGAGTATCATTACGGATACAGGGATTAACGCCCACAAGGCAGTTGCTGCAAGGCTGAATACCGTAACACCCACAACCATAGAAACGTAAAGTACATCTATTTAAGAAAAGGTGATAAAAATGCTCTTAACGCCTTTTTAAGATACAATCTGCACTCCTTCCGATCTGAAAAGATGTGAAATGAAAAAAGTTTGGAAATGTGTGGTAAGATCTTATAGGACCAAACGCCTGAGGTCATCGGTCCCTGAGCTTACGCACTACTTAATCTAATTTAAACTAACTTACGCTAAGGACAACAGACACACCCATGCCCGAGACTGTGGAATGATTTCAAAAAGATAGTATCGACGGGAATTGAGAGATATATACCACATAAATTAATAAGTGACGGTACTGATCCTCCATACTACACAAAAGGTGTCAGATCGCTGTTGCAGAAGCAACGATAAAAGTATGCCATATTTAAAAGAACGCAAAGTCCACAAGATTGGCAAAGTTTTGCAGAAGTTAGAAATATGGCGGTTGCTTCAGTGCGAGATGCATTTAATAATTTCCACAACGAAACTCTGTTCCGGAATCTGCCAGAAAACCCAAAGAGATTCTGGTCATACTTAAAGCACACCAGTGGCAAGACGCAATCAATACCTTCACTGCGCGTTAACAACGGTGAAGTCACTGATTACAGTGCCACTAAAGCAGAGATATTAAACACGGTTTTCCGAAATTCCTTCAGCAAAGAATACGAAGTAAATAGTCCTGAATTCCAATCAAGGTGAGAAACATGGAAGTAGATATCCTCGCTGTGGCAAAGTAGCTTAAGTTCCTTAATGTAGGCAAGGCCTCCGGTCCAGATTGTATAGCAGTCATGTTCCTTTCAGATTATGCTGATACAATAACTCCATATTTAGCAATTATATACAACCACTCGCTCATAAAAATATCCGTACATAAGGACTGGAAAATTGCTCAAGACACACCAATACCCAAAAAGGGAAATAGGAGTAATCCGCTGAATTACAGGCCCATATGACTAACGTCGAATTGCAGTAGGGTTTTGGAAAACAGAATTAATTACCTCGAAGAAAACCATTTATTGACACATAGTCAGAAAATATCGTTCTTTTGAAACACAGCTAGCTCTTTATACTCATGAAGTAGTGAGTGCTATCGACAGGAGATGTCAAGTTGATTCCATATTTTTAGATTTCCAGAAGACTTTCGACACCGTTCCTCACAAGAGTCTTCTAACGAAACCGCGTACCTATGGAATATCGGCTCAGTTGTGCGACGGGATTCGTGATTTCCTGTCAGACGGGTCACAGTTCGTTGTTATAGGCGGAAAGACATCGAGTAAAACAGAAGTTATATCCGGCGTTCCCCAAGGAAGTGTTATAGTCCCTCTATTGGTCCTGATGTATATTAACTACATGGGAGATAATCCGAGTAGCCCTCTTACATTGTTTGCAGATGATGCTGTCATTTACCGTCTTGTAGACTCACCTGCTGATCAAATAGAATTGCAAAATGATTTAGATAAGATAGCTGTACGGTGCGAGCAGTGGCAACTGACTCTTAATAAAGAAAAGTGTGAAATTATTCACATGAGTACTAAAAGAAATCCGCTAAATTTTGATTACGCTGTAAGTCACACAAATGTGAAGCCTGTAAATTCAACTAAAGGCTTAGGGATTACAATTACAAATAACCTAAATTGGAACGATCACATAGATAATGTTGTGGGTAGAGTAAAACAAATATTGCGAATCATTATCAGAACTCTTAGAAGGCGCAACAGGTCTACTAAAGTGACTGCTTACCCCAAGCTTGTCCGCCTTATTCTAGAGTATTCCTGTTCAGTGTGGAATCCGCATCAGGTGGGACTCACGGATGACATCGAAAAAGTTGAAAGAAGGGCAGCTCGTTTTGAATTATCGCGAAATAGGGGAGATAGTGCCGCAGATATGATACATGGATTGGTGTGGCAAACATTAAAACAAAGGCGTTTTTCGTTGCGACGGGATCTTATCATGAAATTTCCATTACCAGTTTTCTCCTCCGTTTGCGAAAACATTCTGTTGGCTTCCACCTACATAGGGGGAAATGATCACCACGATAAAATAAGAGACATCAGTGCTGGCACAGAAAAATTTAAGTTCTCGTTTTCCCCGCGCGTCGTTCGAGAGTGGAATGAAAGAGAGATAGCTTGAAGGTTGTTCATTGAACCCCCTGCCAGGCACTTTATTGTGAATAGCAGAGTAGTCCCGTAGATGTATACGTAGATGTAAATGGTGAACCTATTTCTATTTTCTGTGTACTAGACAAAAAATGTTGGAGACGTACAATATTAGTCACAGAACAACTAAAAAATTTTGAAATATTTTCATAAGAAATGATTCTTAGGAATAGTTTTTAGCTTCACAGCTCATACGTAAGTTATTGAGGATATTCGAATTTCAGAATAAAAGCCCTTTCGAAGCCTGTTACTTAATAGCTATACGATGGTACATACCATTTGTGTAAGAAATTATTCGCCTCTATACCCTCCCCCCCCAGCACCCCCTCCCCTTGAACCATAGACCTTGCCGTTGGTGGGGAGGCTTGCGTGCCTCAACGATACAGATAGCCGTACCGTAGGTGAGAGGCCAGACAAACGTGTGGTTCCTGAAGAGGGGCAGCAGCCTTTTCAGTAGTTGCAGGGGCAACAGTCTGGATGATTGACTGATCTGGCCTTGTAACATTAACCAAAACGGCCTTGCTGTGCTGGTACTGCGAACGGCTGAAAGCAAGGGGAAACTACAGCCGTAATTTTTCCTGAGGGCATGCGGCTTTACTGTTTGGTTAAATGATGATGGCGTCTTCATGGGTAAAATATTCCGGAGGTAAAATAGTCCCCCATTCGGATCTCCGGGCGGGGACTACTCAAGAGGACGTCGTTATCAGGAGAAAGAAAACTGGCATTCTACGGATCGGAGCGTGGAATGTCAGATCCCTTAATCGGGCAGGTAGGTTAGAAAATTTAAAAAGGGAAATGGATAGGTTAAAGTTAGATATAGTGGGAATTAGTGAAGTTCGGTGGCAGGAGGAACAAGACTTCTGGTCAGGTGAATACAGGTTTATAAATACAGGTTTATAAATACAAAATGAAGTAGGGGTAATGCAGGAGTATAATGAATAAAAAATAGGAGTGCGGGTAAGCTTCTACAAACATCATAGTGAACGTATGAAAGTGCCAAGATAGACACGAAGCCAACTAGCACTGCAGATGACGAAGAAACTTAAGAAATGTATGATGAAATAAAAGAAATTATTCAGGTAGTGAAGAGATACGAAAATTTAATAGTCATGGGTGACTGGAATTCGAGAGTACGAAAAGGGAGAGAAGGAAACATAGTAGGTGAATATCGATTGGGGCTAAGAAATGAAAGAGGAAGCCGTGCAGTCACTGATCACAAATAGAAAAGAGGAAACATCTTTCTCCCGTGCTGCGATCCATGATAAAAACATATCTTTTGTCAACATTTGTACCGTCCATTACGGAACGAATCCTTTAGAGATACGGGAAAATCTCAAGTATGTCTACCCGCAAGAAAGTTCTTGTTGCAACTTCTGTCCCACCTAGCATATTATTTTCAAATAATAGCAACACTGTCACCTTTTTTTTCGCACTGTCTTGAGCCGAGCGGTTTAGGGCGCTGCAGTCATGGACTGCGCGGCTGGTCCCGGCGGAGGTTCGAGTCCTCCCACGGGCATGGGCGTGTGTTTGTCCTTAGGATAATTTAGGTTAAGTAGTGCGTAAGCTTAGGGACTGATGACCTTAGCAGTTAAGTCCCAGAAGATTTCACACACATTTGAACATTTTTTTTGAACACACTGTCTTAAAAATGTTGGTAGTAAGCCTTTTCACTTGATGTGTAAATCACGACATTTTCACAAGAATAGCGTAACCCTGACTTTTTACGTCTGCGAGATACAGGGCTTCTGTGGAAACAAAAGAGATTCATCTCCCATTTTAAAAGTAAGATTTAAATGATTATTGACACATCAGAGTTGTTTTTAATAGATTATGTACTGTTGAACACTTTAGCGTTATTATTTAAAACGACATCATTTTTGAGACGATTCGTTTCTGCATACATTGACTCAAATTCTACGTACAACTTTAAATAATGTTACCGTTGCTGATTTCCAAATATTTTTTTTAGTTTAGACATCGTTTTTAAGATAATTTTAGCGTAATTAACCGGTTATGTCACATTTACTTTAATAAAAAGCAAAGAAAATATGAAAAACGGTTTTTATGAGAACTAAACCAATTGTTTACAAATTTGTGAGCGAACTAGTAATGACAGACCTCTAGTCTACAAAATTTAAACAACAGTAACTTCCTATTTTACACAACTTTATTCAAGTGAAAGTCACTCTTTTTTTGCACAGTAAATACTGATAATTCATCTCTGGTACATTGTCAGCATCAGTCACTCAGACGAGTAATCAGTATATCGATATTATCGAGCTAGCAATAGGTTGCTATACCGATATTACAGAATATTTTTAACCGGTGTAGCTGAGACATGACGTCTTACCATCGACGTTTCAGACAACAAAGAGTAAACGAACAGCTTTTAGATCGGTTAAAGTGGATTATGTGCGCATATTGGTTACATGACTGTTTCATTTCAGTCTTGGCGAGTCGTACTAAACAAATATCAAGCGTGATGGCATAGTTTGTGTTGAGGTTTATCGTCGATATAAGGGAAGTCTGTTAAGACCAGCAGATATTGGAAAGAGTATTTGCAAACGTTCTAACGTCTCGCATTGTTTCCCTAACTCGCATCAGACAAATTTCTATATGACTCCAAAATGAAGCCAAAGCCAAATCCTTTCCCGATCTTTATCATCTGAGCAAGGATTAATGCTAATATGAAGTAAAATATAACAACATTTTCTACATTTTCGTTCTAGGAGATACCTTACGCACTTCGTTTGTGTGCTTCAGTTTTTCTCTGTTCGATATTTAGAATGTTGTATTGGACTGTATCGACCAAAAAAGTATTCCACCCAGGCACATACATGTTTTACCTATCGAATCAGTCAACAAGGCTCAGCCTTGTCGAACTCTCTCTGGAAATTTATGAATTCTAAATAAGTCTGTTAGTCCATAGTTGCGATTTTCCATATACCGTCAGTGAAGACAGCTGTGCCTTGGCCATCTTTAAGAGTGACTGACACTTCGCCACTTCATTTGATTTTCAAATCAGTGGTAGTTTCTTCCGAAACCCCTGCCTGTTACTGGAGAGAATCTGTCCTTTCTAAGAACATCTTTACATTCTTTCGACTTTTGTCTATGACCTTACAGACTGTAGGAAACAAGCAAGCACTGAGAGGATTATCAAGTATTGATTTTTCCTCATCGCTTGGCCAAGGTCAAAACAACCAGTGCCCAGGATATAATGTAAGCAACTAACAAAGAGGTTGGACAACATCCTTCCGTAAATATAATTATTTGAATATTGTGACAAAACTTAGTCGGACTATGTAACAGTATTTTAAGTTTAAAATATTGTGGTCCTCAGCTTGATTCATTAATCAGCTACTTCAAAAAACTCATCTTCTATAAAATCTTAATGCGCACGCTGGAATGCAATTGTAGGGGAACGAGTAGAAGAAGAGGTTACAGCAGAATATGGATAAGGGCAAGGAATGAGAGAGGAGAAACATTAATTGAGTTCTGTAGTGAATGTCAGCTAGTTCTAGTGAATACTCTGCTCAAGAATCACAAGAACAGAAGATATACGTTCTTGAAAAAGGGCAGGTCATACAGGAAGGTTTCGATTAGATTACATCATGGTCAGGCAGAGGTTAAGAAATCGATTACTGGATTTTAAGACGTTCCCAGGAGCAGATATAGACTCGGATTATAATGTTGTAGTGATGAAGAGTAGGCTGAAGTTTAAGACATTAGTCAGGGAAAATCAAGGCGCAAAGAAGCGGGGTACGGAGATACTAAGGAATGACAAGATGCCCTTGAAGTTCTCTAAGGCTGTAGATACACCAATAAGGAATAGCTCAATACGCAGCACAATTGAAGAGGAATGGACCTCTCTAAAAGGGGCAATCATAAAAACTGGAAGGGAAAACATAGTACAAAGAAGATAACTGCGAAGAAACCATAGGCAACAGACGAAATATTTCAATTGATTGATGAAACAAGGAAGAACAGAAACGTTCTGAGAAATTCAAGACTACAGAAATGCACGTTGTTGAGGAGTGAAATACGCAGGAATTGCAGGGAGCTAAGACGAAATGACTGCATGTAAAATGTGAAGAAATCGAAAAACAATCGATTGTTGGAAGAACAGACTCAGCTTATTGGAAAGTCAAAACAATCTTCGGTGGTATTAAAACCAAGAGTGGCCACATTAAGAGTGTAAAGGGAACCTCACTGTTAAATGCAGAGGAGAGAGAGGATTGGTGAAAAGAATACATTGAAGGCCTCTTTGAGAGAGAAGATATGTCTGATGTGATAGAAGAAGAAACAGGAGTCGATTTAGAAAATATAGGGGATGCAGTATGAAAGGTGGCTACACTGAGCCACAGCGCCAGAGATTGCGCCAAAGAGTATTATTCAGCCGCCTCCACTGGCAGTTCTTGTCGAGAAGTCGTGGTGGAGAGTTCTTGTCGAGATGTGGCAGTAGTCAGTGCTTGTGGAGTAGTAGTAGTGAGTCGGTGTTTAGATGTTGTAGTAGGGAGTACTTGTTCCATGTTTTATGCAGTTGTTTGATGGGCTAGACAGCAGATGTTGTTCGAATGGAGATATTGTAATGATCAGAGTGCTTTTCGTCGATATATATGAAGGTAAAAAAATTCCCTTTTCTTTTTATTATTGCAATGTCTTAAATAATGCGTCATTACAGGTTCAGTCAACAAAGCATCTGGCTTGTGTTCTTGTATTAGAGCGTAATTCTGGTTTCCTTACGCAATTATAGTATTTCTATTTTTTTTAATTACTTCAGTATAAATGATATTTAAAATTTCTTGTCTTATTGAAGAAGAACCGTGCCAGATGTGTACGTTGAATCACACTTCCACACACAGAACAGTTACACTTGTGCTTTGGTTTCGTACGTTTTATAGTTGCTGGGGACATAATTAATTAATTGTGTTAACGGAAATTTTCTTTCATTCTTTGTTGTTATTCTATGCAGTCAGATTGCGTACTAAAACTAGTCAGGGCCAATCGTTTACGAGACTTCGTAATCGGACAGACAGCGACTGAAAATTAAAATTATTTTCATTTATTTAATTAAGCCCGCATGCAAGTACTAGAATCAGAATTTAAGACGGCTTTGAAGGTCTTGAGATCGAATAAGGCAGAAAGGATAGATAATATTCCATCAGAATTTCTAAAATAATTGGGCAAGTGGCAACAAAACGACTATTCACTTTGGTTTGTAGAATATATGAGTCGGCGACTTACCATCTGACTTTCGGGAAAATGTTTTCCACACAATCCCGAAGACCGTAAGAGCTGACAAGTACGAGAATTATCGCACAATCAGCTTAACAGCTCATGCATCCAAGTCACTTACAAATATTATATACAGGAGAAGGAAAAAGAAAACTGAGGATGTGTTAGGTAACGATGAGTTTGGCCTCAGGAAAGATAAAGGCATCAGAGAGGCCGTTCTGACGCTGCAGTTGATAGTGGAGGCAAGACTAAAGAAAAAAACAAGACACGTTCATAGGATTTGTCGACCTGGAAAAAGCATCCGACAACGTAAAATGATGCAAGATGTTCGAAATTGTGAGATAAATGGCGGTAAGCTGGAGGGAGAGAAATGGGTAATACACAATATGTACGAGAGCGAAGAGGGAATAATAAGAGTGGACGACCAAGAACGAAGTGTTTGGATTGAAAAGGGTATAACACACGGATGTAGTCTTTCGGGCCTACTGTTCAATCTGTACATCGAAGAAGCAATTATGAAAATAAAAGAAAGATTCTGGAGTGTAATTAAAATTCAAGGTGAAAGGATATCAATGATGCGATTCGCTTATGACATTGCTATCCTCAGTGAAAGTGAAGAACTACAGGATCTGCTGAATGGAATGAACAGATTAATGAGTACAGAATATGGACTGAGAGTAAAAGAAAGACGAAAGTAATGAGAAGTAGCAGAAATGAGAACAACGATAATCTTAACATCAGGACTGATGGTCACTAAGCACATGAAGTTAAGGCATTCTGCTACTTAGCCAGCAAAATTAACCTTGACAGATGGAGCAAAAAGGACACCAAAGGCAGACTAGCACTGGGAAAGAGGGCATTTCTGGCCTAAAGAAATCTGCTGGTATCAAACATAGACTTTAATCTGAGGAAGAAGTTTCGGAGAATGTGTGTTTGGAACACAGAATTATATGGTAGTTAAACATGGACTGTGAGAAATCCGGAACAGAAGAGAATCGTAGTTGAGATGTAGTGCTACGGACCAATGTCGAAAATTAGGTGGACTGATAAGGAATGAGGAGGTTTCCCACATAATCGGAGAAGAAAGGAATATGTGGAAAACACTAACAAGAAGAAGGGACAGGGTGATAGGACATCTGGGAATGACTTCCATGGTAGTAGAGGGAGCTGTAGACAGCAGAAACCGTTGAGGAAAACATGGACTGGAATACATCAGGGAAATCATTGAGGAATTAGGCGGAAAGTGCTAGACTGAGATAAAGAGGTTGGCATATATTAGGAAATCATGTCGGGCCACCTCAAACCAGTCATAAGACTGATTTCTCTAAGACAAAAAATTGGCGTTCGTCATATTAAAGCTAGTGAGTTCTGCTTTTGTAATTAGATGCAGCTTATCATAACGACACATGGTAGAAGTTTTCAGGAAGCTACTTCTTTTACTTTTTGAATTATTCCACTTTTTGCGAAATTGTATAAGCTCGTAATACTTGAGTTACAGAGCCCTACTTCAGGAATTAAGCGCAGTTTATCATATGGTATAAGTTTTCATGAAGGTAGCTCATCTATTTCTTTAATTATTATGTAAAAACTAATTTTTGTTCTTAAAATTTATAAAAACGAGATAGATTAACTTACCCTAGTACATATGATACAAAGCTAAAGTGAGCACTATACTTGATATATAAAAGGCAGTGCCCTGACTGACTGACTCATCATCGCCCGGCCAGAATTGCTAACGATAGAAACTCGAAATCTGTAGGTGTGGATCCCATACTGTAGGCGTCGTTTAAGAAGGGATTTTTCGAAATTCCAACCCTAAGGGGGTGAAATACGGGATGAAGCTTTTTTTAAAAAAAATGTCGCTATTAAGGCAGTTTTGGAGATAGACCTACGAAAATTGATATTTTTTTTCTCTGTCAGAAGTACAGTTCAGCATTTTTGGTAATTTAAAACTATGTGCGTGAAATAGTGGGTGAAAGCTTTTTTTTTTTTAAATAAATATTTGCTAAACAACTACGAAAGGATTTTTAAGGCTACATCTATGACAATTTGTATTTGACTTTTGTTTGGAAATTTCAAAAAAATATGTGTTTCAGTGTTTAAGGAAACTCAACTCCTATGGTAATGCAACAGGGGATGAAAATTTTTAAAATTCTATTAAATAAAAACAAAAAAAAGAATCTTTACAGGTCATACAATCTACGCGAGTGAAGTAGCGGGCGCTAAGCTAGCATCTGATATAAGTGCCAATGAAACTGTACTAATTTTCACTATGATACTGAAATTCCATAAAAGTAGAGAGGTAAGTAAAAAGACAGTTATGAGGCCAATATCAACCCTTGTTTCTGTCTGAAAAATTCTTAAGATTAAAGTTTAAAAGCTGTCAGCCTGAAAGCTCTATACAATCTACATGGGGTATAGATTTACTTAGAGAAAAACTGGGATCCTTGTAGGTCTTCAACTTTCAACTATCCAAATAAAGATGTAGTTAGACAGTATGTTATCGACACTGCAAGCGTTCTACCCAGAGTGTCCCGTTTCACAGTCGGCATCAAGAGTGTACACTGAGGTTCAAAAGTCATGGGATGCTTCCAGATCTCGTGTCCGATGTCCATTTGCCCTGCGTAGTGCAGCAGCTAGACATGGCATATACTCAACAAGTCGTTGGAAGCCCCCTGCAGAAGCACTGAGTCATGCTGCCGCTGTAGCCGTCCATAATTGTGAAAGTGTAGCTGGTGCAGTATACTGTGCACGAATTTACCTCTTGATTATGTCCCATAAATTTTCTATGGGATTCATGTCGAGCGATCTAGGTCGCCAAAATCATTCGCTCGAAATGTCCAGAACGTTCTTCAAATCCATCGCGAACAATTGTGACCTGGTGACATGGCGCATTGTCATCCATAGAGATTCTGTCACTGTTTTCGTACATGACGTCCATGAATCGCTGCCAATGGTCTCCAAGTAGCCGAACGTAATCGTTCTGGTCAATGATCGGTTCATTTTGACCAGAGCGCCCAGTTCATTCTATGTAAACACAGCCTACACCATTATGGAGCCACCACCAGCGTTCATGGTGCCTTGTTAACAACGTAGTTCCACGGCTTCGTGATGTCTGCGCCACATTCTAACTCTACCATCAGCTCTTACCAACTGAAATCGGGACTCAGCTGACCTGTTATTTCAAGCAGTTTTGCTTGTTTGTTACCGCTGACAACTCTATGCAAATGCCGCTCCTCTCGGTCGGTAAGTGAAGGCCGTCGGCCACTACGTTGTCCATGGTGAGAGGTGATGCCTGAAATTTGGAATTCTCGGCACATTCTTGACACTGTGGATATAGGAATATTGAATTTCCTAACGATTTATGAAGGTCCCATGTGTCTAGCTCCAACTATCACACCGCATTCAAGGTCTGTTTATTCCCGTCGTACAGCCATAACCACTTCGGATGCTAAAGCACCATAATTACCAATCACTTATAACCGCTCACTCGACGAAAGATCGGTACCCAGAGACTGGAAAGTTGCACAGGTCACACCGATATTCAAGATCATAAGTATCCGTACACGCCCAGCAACACACCTTTTTCATACTAGGTGCATTCTGCAGCCACCTAATGCCAGGTTCTCCATATCAGCGACCTCAGTACCCATTAGACATCGTAAGACAGCAGAATAGGGCGCTCCACAGAACTAACGGACCTCGAACGTGGTCAAGGGATTGGTTGTCACTTGTGTCATACTTCTGTACGGGAGATTTCCACACTCCTAAACATCCATAAGTCCACTTTTTCCCATGTGATAATGAAGTGGAAACTTGAAGGGACACGTACAGCACAAAAGCGTACAGGTCGAATTCGTCTGTTGACTCACATAGACCGCCAACAGTTGAAGAGGGTCGTAATGTGTCTATCCCGGCCATCACATAAGAATTACAAACTGAATACGATCTACTGCAAGTACTACGACACTTAGGTGGGACGTGAGAAAACTTGGATTTAATGGTCGAGCGGCTGCTCATAAGCCACACATCATGCCCGTAAATGCCAAACGACGCCTCGCTTCGTGGAAGGACCGTAAACATTGGACGACTGAACAGTAGAAAAACGTTGTATGGAGTGACGAATCACGGTACACAATGCGACGATCCGATGGTAGGGTGTGGGTATTGCGAATGCCCAGTGAACATCATCTGTCAGCGTGTGTAGTGCCAACAGTAAAATTCGGAGGTGATCATGTTATGGTGTGGTCATGTTTTTTCATGGAGGTGGCTTGCATACCTTGTTGTTTTGCGTGGTACTATAACTGCACAGGCCTACATTGATGTTATAAGCAGCTTCTTGCTTCCCACTGTTGAAGAGCAATTCGAGGATGGCGATTGCATCTGTCAACATGATCGAGCACCTGTTCATAATGCACAGCCTGTGACGGAGTGGTTACACGACAATAATATCCCCGTAAGGGACTGGCCTACACGGAGTCCTGACCTGAATCCCATAAAACATCTTCAGGATGTTTTGGAACGCCGACTTCATGCCAGGCCTCACCGACCGACAACGGTACCTCTCCTCAGTGCGGCACTTCCTGAAGAATGGGCTGCCATTCCCCAAGGACCCTTCCAGCACCTGATTGAACGTATGCCTGCGAGAATGGAAGCTGTCATCAAGGCCAAGGGTGGGCCAACACCATGTTGAATTCCAGCATTACCGATGGAGGTCGCCACGAACTTGTAAGCCATATTCAGCCGGGTGTTTGGATACTTTTCATCACGTAGTGCAGGACTAATCCACTAAATTATAGGCCCATACCATTAACGTCGGTATAAAAGGATTTTGGAACGTATATTGTGTTCGAACATTATGAATTATCTCGAAGAGAATGATCTGTTGTAGGCCAGTCAACAAGGATTTAGAAAACATCGTCCTTGTGAAACACAACTATCTCTTTACACGCACGAAGTGTTGAGTGCTATTGACAAGGGATTTCAAATAGATTCCGTATTTATAGTTTTCCAAATGGCTTTGGATACTGTACCACACAAGTGGCTTGTAGAGAAATTGAGTGCGTATGGAATATCGTCTCGTTTATGTGACTGGATTCATGATTTCCTGTCAGAGAGGTCACAGTTCGTAGTAACTGACGGAATGTCGTGGGGTAAAACAGAAGTGATTTCTGGCGTTCTCCAAGGTAGTGTTATAGGCCCTCTGCTCTTCCTTGTCTATATAAACGATTTAGAAGACAATCTGAGCAGCCGTTTTTGGTTGTTTGTGGATGATGGTGTAGTTTATCGTCTAGTTACCTCATCAGAAGATCAAAAAAAAAAATGCAAAACGATTTAGAAAATATATTTGAATGGTGCTAAAATAGGCATTTGACTCTAAATAATAAACAGTTGAGGTCATACACAAGAGTGGTAAAAGGAATCCGTTAAACTTCGGTTACGCAATAAATCAGTCTAATCTAACCTAAAAATCTAGGAAGTACAATTATGAACAACTGAAATTGCAAGAACACATAGAAAATGTTGTGGGGAAGGCTAACCAAAGACTGCGTTTTATTAGCATGACACTTAGAAAATGTAACAGATCTACTAAAGAGACTGCCTACACTACGCTTGTCCGCCCTCTTTTAGAATACTGCTGCGCGGTGTGGGATCCTTACCAGATAGGATTGATGGAGTACATCGAAAAAGTTCAGAGAAGGGCAGCACGTTTTGTATTATTGCGAAATATGGGATAGAGTGTCACTGAAATGATACGGTATTTGGTCTGAACATCATTAAAAGAAAGGCTTTTTCGTTGCGACGGGATCTTCTCACGAAATTCCAGTCATGGACTTTCTCCTCCGAATGCGAAAATATTTTGTTGACAAAGACCTACGTAGGGATAAACGATCTTCACGACAACATAAGGGAAATCAGAGCTCGTACAGAAAGGTATACATGTTCGTTCTTTCCGCACGCTATACGAGATTGGGATAATAGAGAATTGCGAAGGTGGTTCGATGAACCCTCTGCCAGGCAATTAAATGTGATTTTCAGATTATCCATGTAGATGTAGCATTTCATTTCACTTTAGTCCAGCTAAATAGTGGACCTGTGGACTGAAGACTACGAGCAACACGTTCTCCGTCGCTTTCTGGCTGTTTGCACAAATAATTTCCAGCTTCTTATAAAAGGCTGTGGTATCCAAAATTCGCACAAAACTACCACACATTCCAAAGTTCAAAAAATTTAAATAACAATCCATAATAAATCTTACCCGCCGCCCCACAAAACGATAAAAGTTAACGAAATACACTTGTCCGTTATATTCACTTTAACTTTGTGACAACCAGAATAAACGTGCGTATTTCCCAGTCAGCTTTTACGCTCACGGTTCGCAATAGCTGGGCTAATCCGGCAGTGTACTCAATGAGGGAAGCTAACAAGAATTTCATACGGGTGCAGCGCCTTAAACATATTCATCCCAAACATTTGCTTTTAACACGTGGAGTATTTAGTTTCCAGTCGTATGAAAGTTCACAGGAAAATAGTGTATGCCATAATAGTGACTGTTAAGTGCAGAGTAAAGAGGACTTGTTGCTATTATCCACTGTAATTATGCAGGAAAACGTTATAAAAGAGACGCTTCGAGGGACTGGCGCTAGTATGTCCTCTTAATCGTAGAAAACAAGCCATTACACCCGTGGTTAATTTCCAAGTGTTGCACTCACGTAATGAGAACTAACCTAGCACCGGTGACATCTGTACCTCTCGGTGTAATTACATGTTTGGGAGAAATTACAGTACATAACGACGAAATTACTCATTTGTCGTGCTTTTCTTGCTGGCGAAGAGTTCGTTTTTCAGTAACGTAATAATGGAAAAAAATACGAGTGCGAACTTTGCGCCAGAGGTTTATCCCCACTCGGAGTGCATGAACCAAAAGCATTTATTCCTCAGTGAAATATGCTGTTGTCAACTCCATTCACAGGTCATCAAGAAGCTATAAAGCTTGAAACCATTGACCTTCATTGCTCTTTCCGCTTTCTGTCGTTGACTAGTAGTAGTAGTAGTAGCTTTATTCATCCGTAGATCTCTTTTAACGAGGATATAGGAGATGGGAAAGTATTTACAAATTTAGATCAGTTTGAAATAAGCTAATTTGTACACACATATATTTATAGACTTCTAGTTAGAGACAATCATTAGATTTACTCCTGGCATACAATAATTTTTTTTATGCCACACTGTTCACTCATATGCCACTGTCAGTCACTGTACACACTATGCACACACTGTTTCATAACACTTCACTCACTACACACACACACACACACACACACACACACACACACACACACTGGTAATCTTTGCGCCATTTTCTGTACCGCTACTTCCCATTTGCTATTCTGAAAAACTGAGTCAGCATCCCTCCACAGTGAGTGAGATGTTGAGCTCAGAAAGAGCAAGAGGTGTTAGTATTGTGCTGCGTATAGCTTGGGGGTAAGTATTTCTAGAAAGGAAAAAAAGAAGGAAAAAACATAAAGTGAAGGTGTTATGTGAAATGTTGGATATTTTATAATCATTATTATTATTATTATTATTTATTTGTATAACATTTTTTTTATCAAACCCCTACTCTCTTTTGGTTAAGTAATCCTTCAATGTATACAATGTACTGCATAACAGGTACATTTTAGTTGCCTTTTTAAATTAGTGTATTTTTGCAATTTCTTTAATCTCATTGTGTAATTTATTGTACAGTTTTATTCCTTGGTATAAAATGCTGTTTTGAGATTTATGTTTATTTTTGCTTGGTAAATGCAAGTTGAGTCTATCTCTTGTTTGCATGGTCATGGACAGAGCTGTTTGTGCAGTAATTACCAATGTTATTTTTGATGAGTACAACTGACTGGTAAATGTATTCACATGGAGCAGTTAAAAGCCCCAGTGTTTTGAACAGATCTTTACAATGAGCTCGACGAGTATTTTTGGTTATTACTCCTATGGGTCTTTTCTGGAGTTTGAAAACTGTGTTCATATTTTGTGCATTTGTTCCCCAAAAAAGAATGCTAAGACTAAGAACTAACTGTACATACGAATAATATGTAACTAAAAGATACTGCATGTTACACACTGATGATAGAATTCTAAGGGCATAACATGCTGATGACATTCTGTTTGCAAGTACCTTTGTGTGTTCACACCACTTCAACCGAGAATCAATATTCATTCCTAGAAATTTTGCATTTGTTACACAGTCTATAGAGGTGCCATCTATATTTAATTTAACATTGTCATTTTTCCTCTTCAGACCGAAATTTATGGCATAAGTTTTCTTTATTTTCAATGTCACTTTATTGCTTATTGACCAATCATAAACTTCTTTGAGAGTTTCATTTGCTTTCTCGGCAAGGAGTTCTCTTGTTTTCTCAGTGACTATAATATTGCTGTCATCGGCGAAGAGAATTTTTTCAACATGGGTAACACTACTGGGAAAGTCATTGATGTGTATCAGGAACAGTATTGGTCCTAATATGCTACCTTGCGGAACCCCTATTTTAATGTATTTTGGTTCTGATAAGTGTTTTACTAAGTGTTTAGCTCTATTAGTAGTATGTGTCATCAATACTCTTTGTAGCCTATCTGTTAGGTATGACCGAAACCAGTCGTTAGCTACCCCTCTTATTCCTAATGCTTCTAATATATTTAATAGACTCTTGTGGTCGACTGTATCAAACGCCTTAGTAAGATCCAAAAATATGCCTGTGACACACTCATCTTTTTTCAAGAGCATCAAGTAAAACTTTTGTGAATTCTACTTTGACTGACTCTGTATTTTTGCCACTTCAGAAACCAAACTGTGATTCGCTTAAAAGATTGTATTTATTCAGGCAATTCATTAATCTGTCTTTCATAATTGCTTCTATTATTTTTGAGAATGGTGACAGCAGGGAAATGAGTCGATAATTTTCTGTGTGCATTACCTTTCTTAAGCAAAGATGCAGTTCTTCCCTGTTTTAACTGCTCTGGAAATGTCCCTGACATGAAGGATTCATTTCTTATATTTGTTAAGGGGCCTCGTATAATCGCTATGCATAGTTTCAGTACACACATTGGTACTTCATCTAAGCCTATGGACTTTTTATTTTTTAGTTTTTGAACAGTTTTATTGACTTCATTCTCTGTGGTTCGAAGAAACATCATAGTATTTAGTGCAACATTATTTACAGGTGTTATATTTGTTTGGGGGAATTTTTGCTGTAAATTCTCTGCAATACATGAAAAATGCTCATTTACATAGTTTGCTAAGTGTTGTGGATCATTTATTACCTTATCCCCCTCCCTTAGCAGTATGTTATTCTGCGTTTTTTTCCTTTTTTTTTTTCCTCACCCCATTTCCTTTTTTATAACATCCCAGACTGCTTTTCTTTTATTCTCTGCAGTATATATTATTTTGTCATTAAATGACTTTTTTTGCAGTAATCAGTACATTCCTATAGATCTCTGTGTATCTATGATGGAAATTTAAGAATTCTGGATCATTACTGCTCTTATTCATGGAACTGGGGTACTCAAGTGTTTGGAAGGACTTCTTAATACCTGCTGTTATCAATCTGTTTTTGTGAGATGTTGATATAGACCTGCATACTATTGGAAATGTCTTTTCAAAATTCAATTTAAACAATGTGGAGAATTTAGAGAATTTCATGTTCACGTTGGTTTCCTTTTCATCCCAGCTTTGTTTTTCTGGGTCTTTTGAAAAACCTTTTATTTTGATTTCTGATAGATGTCGTTTGTAGGCTTGTAGTTTAGGGAATGATTCGATGCCTAATTTTACTGTTGTTATTTGACAGAGATGGTCTGATAGTCTTAGATCTTTTACAGCTACATCACATTTTTCCCTATCCGTATTTGTGGCCACATGGTCAATTACAGATGAAGTCGTTGTAGTAACCCTTGTTGCACTTTTGGCCAAAAGGGATATACCAAAACTCTGAAGGATGTTTATGACTCTGGTGTATGAAGATCCTATGAGAAGGTACGCTTATGTAAATATCTCATGTAGAATAAAACGTTAGAAAGGAGTATTTGTGTGATATATTAAATGATACCTCACTCTTAATATATAAGATATTTAATCAATATCATGCGAAGATCGAATACTTGTTACTCACTTAGAGGATTTTTTTAATTTGTTACGCATTTACGTCAGTATGCTACCTGATGTTAGCAAGCATTCAGGATTATTTATTATTAATTCATTTATCGGAATGAGTCCGATTCAGAGGCTAACTTTAACGCCATTTGCATTAAAAATAAGCTTCAATTAAATTTCATTATACCAGATCGGACGAATAGGTTACACTACTACTTTGATATCATCAAGACCGCTCGTAAATCTTTTACTGATTCCTGCTTCGACAGATCTGTGCTGTCATCATTGGATCTTGTATTAATAGAGGTTCGTGAACTTTACAAATTTGCAAGTCACGTAGTGATGTTGCGTCGTTCTACAGTTAAAGATAGTAAGGATCATTATAATGTCAAATATAGAATACCACAAATATTAAACATTCATGTTGTGGTGATCTCATAGTGCACTCGTTCACTTAACACCACAGTGGTGACTGTGGTATTAAGGGAATGAGTACGCTAGTGTGTCAGCGCAACCAGATGTCTTTATATTTATGGTTTTTCGTATTTGACATGCTGATGTTCCTTGCTACATTTCATTGTAAAATGATGCAACGTTACTACGTTACTTGCAAGTTTGTAAAGATTGTGAACTTCTGTTAATATGTTACAAGATTCGACTATTGCAGCACAGATCTGTCTAAACGGGTAATCAACAAAAGATTTACAAGCGATCTTGGCAATTCAGATCGCCCCAGGCTGCTGAAATAATGTCAATCATATTCAACTGCTTCGTTTATTCTATACGTTTAATGCATAGTAACGCTAGACATGGATTAGTATTTTCCAGCGGCAGTAGTTCACTAGGTGCATTGCACCACTTCTTTCTATTCTCTACCACAAGGAGTACAGCCGTCTCTCTGAGTCCTGACCCATTACAGAGAATCGTTCTTTACAGCTAAATTCCTGGTGAGGTGTTGGTAGGGTAGAGCGGTTTCAAATTGGGAGTGAATGGGAGGGTTTTGTCAGCTCCGAGGTTAGACTTGTAACCACGTGAAACCTCCATGTTCTCGTGAAAAATAAAAAAAAAGTGTATGGGTGTGTATAAATTTTTGTATTATGCATCACACCTATGGTGCATAATCGGTGGAGGCCTGAAAATTTCCCTTTGTTCTCAGAGACTAGACACAGGGACACACATACTTCTGGAAATCACGCCTGCCGTTTTATACTGAGATACATTCCACGATATCGTTTCCATCTGTCCGTTCGGAAAAACGGCAAAATGTATTCTACAGCGCGCATAATTTCACTCGCATTCGTAAGGATCACCTCCTTTCTGGAGAAATAATTTCTTATAATTTAACGAATGTTCCATACTTGCCATGAAATATGAATAATCTACGCTCGCCAGCCTACAATTCAAATGTCGTGGGAAGGGTTGCAAGTCGAATCACAACAGTAGACGTCGTGCGCTGCAAAATCGAATAGTGAAGAAGCAGTCAGATGAATTTCAAAGTGAAGATGAATACGAGGTACGAAAAATCGAAACCGTACCCCTGTCAGCCTCTAGTGGCCAACATACCTCTACTACAACACAAGAAAGTGCACTGACTGACAAAAAAGTGAGTACCCAGAAGACATGATTGGATGTCAATGTAACTTCGTACATGTATACGCCATCGGAGAGTATGTAATTAATTAGAGTTGTAATTCTCTGAACGGCCGCCAGAGTGCGTTAGTGTCGTTCGTTTTCAGTGTTGTTACCAGGCCTGGTACGGTATATAAGGTCTTGAACAGCGTCAGATGTTGAGTGATCGCTGTGAAGGACACGAAGAAGCCGTGTACATGTGTGAGACAGAGTTATCAGCATCTGATGTGGTATCAAAGAGGTGTCATTACTGGTCTCCATTTGGTGTGTTGGCTGAATCGTGCATTATCCAGATTTGTGGGGCATTCGGATTTTACAGTGGCCCAATGTTGGACAGCATGGGAACGTGAGGGCAGGCTTACTCGTCGACAACGAGTGACTTCGCTGCAGGAGTTTAATTTTGAATTTGTGTGCTCCTGGACATTCCTAGGTTCTAATTGACAGTGCTACTCTCACCTTACGGCCGGCTCAAGGGGTGATGAGAACATTTCTTCCCTAAGTTTTGAAATTCAGAAAGAAGCTGTTTTGGCACTGTGAACATACACACATCAATAAAAGTTTTGCATCATCCCGGTTCCCAGGACTCTTGAAGACAAATGTTGACTGTGGATATTGCATCACAGACACAGTCCCTTTGACTGTTCAGAGACGATACTAAGCCCACCCAAAGATGTAAACAACCATGCATGAGCAGCGCCTATTAGACCGAGGGCGTCCGACAGCCGATCAGTTCCAGTCATTCCACCGGGAAGGAGGTACACGGCTCGTGTAGTCTGTAGTTCAACCATGCCTAGACGGTCAATATCGCGGTTCGATCGCGTCCGCATGGTTACATTGTGCCAGGAAGGGCTCTCAACAAGGGAAGTGTCCAGGCGTCTCGGAGTGAACCAAAGCGATGTTGTTCGGACATGGCGAAGATACAGAGAGACAGGAACTGTCGACGACATGCCTCGTTCAGGCCGCCCAAGGCGTACTACTGCAGTGGATGACCGCTACCTGCGGATTATGGGTCGGAGGAACCCTGAAGCAACGCCACCATGCTGAATAATGCTCTTCGTGCAGCCACAAGACGTTGTGTTACGCCTCATATTGTGTATAATAGGCTGCATGATGCGCAACTTCACTCGCGACGTCCATGGCGGCCCCGCGGAATGGCCGTGTGGTTAGGGGCGCCATGTCATGAAGTGCGTGGCCCCTACCACCGGAGATTCGAGTCCTCCCTCGGGCATGGGTGTGTATGTTTTCCTTAGCGTAAGTTAAAGTAGTGTGTAAGTCTAGGGACCGATGACCTCAGCAGTTTCGTCCCTTAGGAATTCACACACGTCCTTGGCGAGATCCATCTTTGCAACGACCGGTACTATGCAGTGCGGTACAGACGGGCCCAACAATATGAAGAATGGACCACTCAAGATTGACATCACTTCTCTTCACCAATGAATGTCGCATATGCCTTCAACCAGACAATCGTCGGAGACGTGTTTGGATGAAACCCGGTCAGGCTGAACGCCTTAGACACACTGACCAGCAAGTGCAGTAAGGTGGAGGTTCTCTGCTGTTTTGGGATGGCATTACGTGTGGCTAACGTAAGCCGCTGGTGGTCATGGAAGGCGCCGTAATGTTTGTACGATACGTGAATGCCATCCTCCTATCGATAGTGCAACAATATCGGCAGCTTATCGGCGAGGCATTTGTCTTAATGGACAACAATTCGCGCGCCCATCGTGCACACCTTGTGAAATACTTCCTTCACGACAACGACATCGCTCGAATAGAGTGGCCAACATGTTCTCCAGACATGGACCCCACCGAACACGCCTGGGCGACGTGACCCACCGACCACTGTGAGTAACTTACGCCGAATCGCCGTTGAGGAGTGCGACAATCTGGTCCAACAGTGCCTTAATGAACTTTTAAATAGTATGCCACGACGAATACAGGCATGCACCAGTGCCAAAGGACGTGCTACTGGATATTAGAAGTACCTTGTGAGGCCGAGCGGTTCTAGGCGCTACAGTCTACAACCGCGCGACCGCTACGGTCGCAGGTTCGAATCCTGCCTCGGGCATGGATGTGTGTGATGTCCTTAGGTTAGTTAGGTTTAAGTAGTTCTCAGTTCTAGGAGACTGATGACCCCAGAAGTAAAGTCCCATAGTGCTCAGAGTCATTTGAGCCAACTACCGTTGTGTACAGCAATCTGGACCACCACCTCTGGAGATATCGCTGTATGGTGGTACAATATGCAATGTGTGGTTTTCATGAGCAATAAAAAGGGCATAAATGATGTTTATGTTGATCTCTATTCCAATTTTATGTACAGGTTCCGGAACTCTCGGAACCGAGCTGATGCAAAACTTTTTTTGGTGTGTGTATTAGGCCACCTAGTTTAAATTTGCAAAAGTAGTTATAAGACTGTTCGGGTTCCATGTGTTATTGTGCACTGGGCACATTACAACCGACAATAAGTTCACTACGGAAGTGTATGTCATTTGACATAACTAATTTCACTTTTCTGTTTGTTGTAGAAACCTGGTAATAATCTGTGCATTGGTTCGTAACATTTTTCATCTGCTTTGTATTTCGTTGATGTTATTGGAACTATTTATCAACGATTAGAAGGTTTGTTAGTGCCAGTCCATAATCCTTACGTTGCTATTTATGTGCTTTCTAAACTCTGATATAAGGTATTACTTAAAAGATGATTTATGCTTATCTCGCAAGGTGGTCTGTGGATGATTGTTGACAAAAATTCTGGATCAGCGGCTTGAATTTTTGGCAGTAATTTCATATTACGAACATAGTCCCGTGGAAGCTGTTTAGTATTAGTATGCCTTATGTGGTTTGATGTACAAGAAGTTAAAGAAATTGTCCTTTTTCATTAAGAAAAGGGGAAAAGATAGCCATAGGATAATAGTTTTCGTTGATTGCCTTGTACATTATTATTAATATTACTGGGATTTGGTCTACTTTTTCCTTTAAACGGATTGTTGTATTGAGCTGAATTTTTAGTAATGTGTATCTTAGGTACCAAAGAACGAAAGCCTTATTGTAATAACGGTTGTAATGATAAGTCTAATATCTCGGGAGACGGTTCAGCAGCATTCACCAAAGCAACCCTGTCTCCTGGCTAGCCTGCTCAAGCTGCCTAGGGTTTTTCACGGACTGTCCGTGCCACTCCTTGCAATATTCCCTGTCATCCACTGACCAGAGACGAGCAACAGCCATACTATGGAATCATCATCCACACTAAGGCAGCGTTAACACCACAACACAAATCGCTGCACTTTGAATGTTGTTCTGACCTGGAACCGAGGACTGTTGATTAATGGCGGCACTTTGCGTTCGACGATGAATCGCTGTTCTGCCCTGCCCTGGACGACCCCGCAGGCCAGTATAGAGGCAGCATGAGCGGTCCCGTTCTTCTAGCATTTCGGAGAGGTAGAGCGGTGTTACTCCTAGGACGGTGTGGAAAGCCGTCAGGTATAACTTCAGGACATGGTTTGAAGTAATTGCGGGAATATGTAGTGGTACACCACGGACATCCTGCAACCTCCAGTGCTATCTCTCATGTGACAGTATTGCAGTGTCATTTGCCAACACGACAATAAACATCCACACATGACACTTGTCTCTGTGAATTGTCTGTGTCACATTGAGGTACTCCGCAGCGATCAGAATCCCCACATTTCTCCCTGATAGAACATGTGTAGGGCTAGCAGTGACGTCAACGCCACCCTAGTGAAAGTCCCAAGGATATCAGGGGCCAACTTTGGGGTGGGGAGGCAGAGGGGCAGATTGCCTCAGGAGACACCCTTTCCAACCGAATCCTGCACGCATCTGGGCCGTAGGGAGAGCAACGTGGTGCTGCTAAATGGGCTAATACTTCTAAGTTCTTTGTCAGTTTCACTTGGTTTTGTATTCACTGTAACATCAACCCCTTAGGTTTGATTTCGTTTCCTTCTTCCCTTCTGTGTAATTCACTTTCTCTGTCTGACTGCGTATGCACAGTGCTATAACCTATATCAGATCCATGATTTGGCAGGGCGAATAGTCATAGATGTGATGAATATCCACCCTCCCAAAAACACTTTTAAAAAGCGTTTATACAAGGGAGGTTCAGTAAGTAATACAACACATTTCATTCTCGGCCAATGTCAGTTGAAAAAATGTAGACTTTGTTCTGGGACAGCGTGGAGTATTCGGCTTCAGCCCCTACAGTTTCATGAAGTTCCGATGGAACACCCTTCAAAATGCGGTGTGTGATGGACGTACGTTCGAAGCGAAGACATGTTATTGAGTTCCTTTCCGCGAAATACCACGGCATCTTTGATATTCATACGCG
Organism: Schistocerca americana; assembly: GCF_021461395.2. Taxonomy (NCBI): domain Eukaryota; kingdom Metazoa; phylum Arthropoda; class Insecta; order Orthoptera; family Acrididae; genus Schistocerca; species Schistocerca americana. The sequence continues at coordinate 686,409,041 of NC_060122.1, forward strand.
CTTGCAGAATGTGTATGGAGACCCGGCAGTGAACAAAAGCACGGTGAGTCGTTGGGCGAGGTGTCTGTCATCATAGCAACAAATTCGCGCAAAGTTCTGACTCCTGTAATGTTGGAACGTACGGACACTCTTACTCTAGGTAATCGATGGATCACAATCAAACACCTCACTGTGCAACCGGACATTTCCGTTGGTAGTTCTGACACACACACACACACACACACACACACACACACACACACACACACGTCCACCAGTTGGGATACCCGAAGGGGTAGCTCGCTGAATTCATCGCAGCCTAACACCATGAAGATGAAGGATGCACTCCTTGGGAAGAAGTACGTGGACTGGACGTTGGCGCCAATGTCGACCAGCAGAGTGGCTCTTTGTGGGCATACGGGCCCTTCCAGTAAGGTGGAATAAGGTCGTCGCATTGAAGGGGTGTTATGTTGAAAAATAGGGTTTTGTGGGCAGAAGAGTTGGGAGTGATATGCTGTATTGGAGTCCTGAATAAATCAACATGCTTTCAGAAAAAAAGTGTGTCATTACTTACTGAACACCTCTCTGATTTTTTATGTACCTGTTTCCAAATTTCTTAGTATATGTTCGGGGAACAAAGCAGCTCGAAAATTAAGATTCTGGAAAATGAACCTAAGAAATTACTCTGGAAAATTACAACCTATGTTGAACATAGGATACTGGTTATGTATGGTCTGTTACCTCGCTGCGGCCTTAGCCACGTTGATGGGCCTGTGGCCGGCCGTTGTGGTCGAGCGGTTCTAGGCGCTTCAGTCTGGAACCGCGCGACCGCTATGGTCGCAGGTTCGAATCCTGCCTCGGGCAAGGATGTTTGTGATGTCCTTAAGTTAGTTAGATTTAAGTAGTTCCAAGTTCTAGGGGACTGATGACCTCAGATGTTAAGTCCCATAGCGCTCAGAGCCATTTGAACCATTTGATGGGCTTGTAGCCTGTCCTTTGCAAAGAATACACCAGCCAGGAAAAAGCGCACATTCTCTGCTGTCAACTACAAATCGGACACGGGTCTTGAGTCTACCGGTTGAACCAGCGAATCAGATCAGAGAAAGTTCAGTAAGGCAAGACAAAAAGGGAAAGACCTGCCACTAAGAAAACAGAAAGATCGGCCTTTCCCGAAAATAGTAACGACTGAAAGAATCACCATGCCTCCCATTTAATTGCTCATACAGCTAATCGGCAGTCCTCTGTCATGATTGTAGTCCTTTGTAAAATTATGATAATTCCATTTCATGTCAAAGCTATTCCATTCCAATGTGGCGGACTGATACAGCGACCTTAGTATGAGTTGATGATAAACAGTTATAGGTTGCAGATTCGTAATTTATTCATTCACGTACTTTATATATTTTGTTTCCCCAGTTTTATGATATTTATGCTAGTTTGAATATGTTCTTTTTTCTCTGTTCAACCTTAATTGCTATCTGTGCTCAGCCGGCCACAGTGGCCGAGCGGTTCTAGGCGCTTCAATCTGGAACCGCGCGATCGCTATGGTCGTAGGTTCGAATCCTGCCTCGGGCATGGATGTGTGTGATGTCCTTAGGTTAATTAGGTTTAAGTAGTTCTAGGGGACTGATGATCTCAGCAGTTAAGTCCCATAGTGCTCAGAGCCATTTGAACCAACTATCTGTGCTCAGCACGTCACGCTGTGCATGGCCCTTTAATTCCTTCTGTGCCAACTAACTTGAAATCCCTGGACTAGCAGGACAGAGCGGGTGAGGTTATATTTGTGGAAAGGGGCCAAAACAATTTGCTGTCAGTTATACTCAACATATAAATTTTTATTAGTTAAAACACACAATAACATAATCAAGAATTAAAAACTCTTTTAACGAAAGAGCTCCTTTGATTTGATTTAAATCGGCTGAAAGCCACATACCAAAATCCAGGGTCCAAGGCATAAAGAAGGAATTGAGGTACAGTAGTTCTTCTGGGAGATTCACTTGTTTTACTTCAGTAAAAATAGGCTGAAAGCCTTAGCTTAAATCTCTCCCACAGAACTCGGCTGAAGGCCACACATTAAGCAACAGTGTTACGGGTTAAGGCCAAAACAAAGATTTTCAATGTTAATTCTAAATAGGCTGAAAACTCGGCTGACGGCCGCGTATCTACAAAACAATTTAACGGCTTAAAGCCTAGGAAGAAGAGCTTTCAATTTAAAAAGGCTGAGGACCTTAGTGTAAAATATTTCATGCAAAACTCGGCTGAAGGCCTCATACTAAAGAATAACAATGTTATGAGTTAAGGGCAAGACCAAGATTTTGAATTTTTAGTTTGAGAGAGATTAAAACTCGCCTGAAGGCCAACACAACATGCAGAAAACAATTTTACGGCTTAAGGCCTAAAAGAACAGCCGTGCAATTTAAATAAGCTAAAACTCGGCTGAAGGACACACACAGTACTTAAAAATGAAAGGAAATCACTATGTAAAACAGAAGGAGCGGCGCTCAGAAGGTTCAAAGGTTGGACCTGGGAACGCGCACTAACTCAGGCTTATCTGAGACAGGCAGCCAGACCTAAAAGGGGATAGGCAGTCAACTGACAACCTCTTAATCGGAAGACAACACAACTAAGGGACGGTTCACAACCGATCGACAATCTGACCGATTTTCAACAGTCAGATCGAACTGCACAAATAATGGAAAATATCGGCCGATGAAGAGTAAACGATACCAACAACTTCAAACTGGGCCTCACAAAGATCAATCCATCAAACATCACTCAAGACGAGTCTAAAAGAATCCGAAAACACAAGTCACAACTGTCAAGTCACTACCGGAGGCTGCAGATTCTAGGCAAGAAAACACACGACTTGTTATCACACACGTCATGGGCAGAGAAAACAACAATCCACAAACAACGAACAAATCGTAACAGTAGAGTTTTAAGAACAGGTAACTAATTACTCAACTTGAGGATCCAGATGGAACAGCGCGCGCCCGCCGCCAAAAGCCCCGGCCTGGCTCGTGCTGTGGAGACTGCGTCGCTGCTCATTTCCGACGAACGAACAACGTCCAACCACATCCCAACTCCGAAAATGGTGTTCGTCCAGAGGATCCAAGACGTCGTCGACTGAGACGACCGGCCGAGAAAACAACCAACGGCAGCTCACCTTCGCCGACAACGGTCCCGGAGAATACTAACACCGTACGGACCCGACTGCTGCTGGCTGCCAACTCTTCCCCGACTGATATTGGTGTCAGTGCTCAGAAGAGCACGTGTCGCCATGCGACGACCAGGAGACCGACCGACCAACGACCTTCAGTCTGCGTCGACCACGGTCCCGGCGCGCACTTGCACCGTGCGGATCCGCCTGCTACTGAGTGCCAACGCCGTGCCCGACTGCTGCTCCCAACTGAACTGGCTTCCTTCGAACGGACGAGGTCCCGGGGACACTGGCTCGGAGAAACCATGCAAAGGGAACACGACCGACATCTCTGCACAGGAAGGAACCGACCCAAATACACGTCGTCGAAGAGACGACCGGCCGAACGACCAACCAACCAACGGTCGTCCCCGCTGGTACTGCCTATGCAGACCTCACTGGGGCTCCGTTCCCGACTGCTGCTCCGTGCCCGACTGCCCTCCAGGTCCATCTCCAACTGACTTCCAGATACACGACGACCCGGAAATATTATCGGTAGCTCCAGAGATGGTAAGACAGTGCACTATCGATACCCACTGCTGCTGCCACTCACTGGCAAGTAAGGCTGAAAATTAGTGACGTCATTAGATGGAATAAGAAACGAAGCAGGAGTACCATAATAGAAGATGACACACAATAAATGGCATGAACACGAGCCGTGCACGGCTCATAACTTGTAGCCAACGCAGCTACATCTACGTTATTTTTGTGTCATCTACCAGAGTGCAAGGAAAGGCCCGCCCACCTTGTATGGGGGCCGCGTACATTCATGTACACTTGGTCGTATTCTCTACTTCTATGATTGCTTTTGTCGTCTTATCTAAGGTAATTCCATCTCTACTATACACTAAAGGAAAGGAAAAAGAAAAAGAAACGTAACACCAAGAAGGAGTTGGGCGACGTAAACAAGACTTGGTAGGCGTGTTTCTAGATCTGGATGATGATGTCTATTCACATTTCGCCTCAGTCGCATAAGAGCTGCGCTAGTAGCGCCAGTAAGAGGATGCAAATCAGGTTTTCTTCAAATACGCGCTGTAAGGACCGTGAGCGTTGGTTACCTTTGCGATTGGACGGATGGGTTGATGTCAGTCAAGAATGCCTTTAAAGCGACAAAGACACCATTGTCAACACCTCACTAAGTATGAACGAGGAGAAGCTGAATGTCCCTTCTCCGATACTGCAGGAGAACTTGGGAGGAATACAGCCACTGTACATGGTTGCTGGCAGCGGAGGTCACGAGGAATGTACGATCGCTAGAAGAATGAGTTTTGAACGGTCACGTGGCACTATAGAGAGAGAAAACCATCGTGTTCGTCGTATGGCACTGGCGCATCATACGGCATCTGAAGCAGTAAGTGAAGTGTGTGAAATCTTATGGGACTCAACTGCTAAGCTCATCAGTCCCTAAGCTTACAGACTACTTAACCTAAATTATCCTAAGGACAAACACACACACTCATGCCCGAGGGAGGACTTGAACCTCCGCAGGGACCATCTGAAGCAGTATTTGAGCAGTGCCGGCCAGAGTGGCCGAGCGGTTCTAGGCGCTACAGTCTGGGACCGCGCGACCGCTACGGTCGCGGGTTCGACTCCTGCTCGGGCATGGACGTGTGTGATGTCCTAAGGTTAGTTAGGTTTAAGTAGTTCTAAGTTCTAGGGGACTGATGACCTCATCAGTTAAGTCCCATAGTGCTCAGAGCCATTTGAGCAATAGTTGTCACCACAGTTGCACAACAGACGTTACAAATCGGTTACTTCAAGGACAGCACCCAGCCAGATGCCCTGCAGCGAGCACACCAACGCCGTTTGCGACCTTAATGGTGTCTAGCGAGGACTCATTGGAGGGCTCGGTTGAGGCCCATAGTGTTTTCTAATGGAAGGTGGTTCTGCCTCGGTGCCAGTGATGGCCCCGTGATGGTAGTTCAGCGTCGTCAACAAACCTATCTGCGTGCTAGACTCACTGGACCTGCAGCTAGAGTTATGAAGCGGAGTGCGATTTCGTATGACAGCAGGAGAACTCTGGTAGTTATCCCACGCACCCTAACTGTAAATCTGTATGTCAGTCTGGTGGTTCTACCTGTTGTGCTGCCATTAATGAGTAGCGTTCCAGGGGCTGTTTTCCAAAAGGGTAACGCTTGGCCACATACCACTCTTGTAACCCAACATGGTCTATAGAGTGTTGCAGTCGAGCACGTATAGGGCATCATCGGACGGGAGCTCCAGTCTTCCACAAACAGCATTAACCGTCCCTGAAATGACCGATAAAGTGCAAAAGGCGTGGAACTCCATTCCACAAACTGGCATCCGGAACCTGTACAACACAATACATGACGTCAGCATGCACGAATTGAACAGTGCGGCGGTTACATCAGTTACTAATGTACCAGCATTTGACATTTACAGAGGCGTATCTCGCAGATATATTGACCTGTTATCTCGCAACATTAATCTCGTAAATATGGTATCTAGACAAATGTATTCCATAATTTTCAATACTCTACATTAGTTACAGTTCTTGATGTTACTGAGCAAGTCGTAAAATAATTTCTAAATGAGCACACCTCCATTTGACTGTATTGTTGCTTATTTAATTACGACCCAGGTTACGGCCTTTTATGACATTTTTAGGTGATTGAGTTTATTTCATTAACATGTACTGCAGGATATCAATGGCCAATTTTGAACTTGATGTCCTTCAAAATATGATAATGACAAACTCAGTCACTTGAAAATGGCATAAAAGGCCAAGACCTGGGTCGTAAATAAATAAAAAAAATTCAATCAAATGACGGTGCGTTCACTTAAAAATCTACATCAGTGGTTTTTTAGTGTTGCGATATTTTCCGTCAGTGTATTTTATACATACATGTCACCCGAATAATGTTTATTTATTCTTTATTTCCACTACATTCCGTTCTGCTGTTCCTTTCGATGTGACGTACGTTGTTGGCATTAATTTTACCGTGTCGCACGCCCCTGTCACTAATTTTAACGTAGGTCACCATAATTTTATGCTTATCTCTTGTCTGAATTTATGCTGTTATATCATCTTGGTAGTACGTAACATGACCGTGTCAGCTATTTATAATTTTGACCTCCCTCTGTACTTCAGACTGTCTGAAGAAGCCCTATCCGGGCGAAACGCGTAATAAATAAATTACAAATCTGCAACCTACGACTGGTTTCACTAACTATTTTATATCGTTTAAATTACGAAGTAGTCAAATGTTCAGAGTACTTTTCCGTTACAGTTCTTACGTCAGTTGCAAGTCACCCATAATTTTAAAATTTCCAAACGGATCCGTTACACATCACGTACTTTTTTGAACTGAAATTTCTTGGAAGTTATGGTAAAACAGTTAACTAACTCTGTCTCGGAATTTGGTAGATAACCCAAAGAGATTCTGGTCATACATAAAGCACACCAGTGGCAAGACGCAATCAATACCTTCACTGCGCTATAACAACGGTGAAGTCATTAAAGCAGAGTTATTAAACACGGCTTTCCTAAACTCCTTCACCAAAGAAGACGAAGTAAATATTCCTGAATTCCAATCAAGAACAACTGCCAAGATGAGAAACATAGAAGTAGATATCCTCGGTGTGGCAAAGTAGCTTAAGTCCCTTAATATAGGCAAGGCCTCCGATCCAGATTGTATACCAGTTAGGTTGCTTTCAGAGTATGTTGATACAATAACTCCATATTTAGCAATTATATAAAACCACTCGCTCATAGAAAGATCCATACATAAGGACTGGAAAATTGCTCAAGTCACACCAATACCCAAAAAGGGAAATAGGAGTAATCCGTTGAATTACAGGCCCATATCACTAACGTTGATTTGCAGTAGGGTTTTGGAAAACAGAATTAATTACCTCGAAGAAAACGATTTATTGACCCATTGTCAGCACTGATTCAGAAAATATCGTTCTTGTGAAACACAACTAGCTCTTTATACTAATGAAGTAGTGAGTGATATCGACAGGGGATGTCAAATTGATTCCATAATTTTAGATTTCCAGAAGACTTTCGACACCGTTCCTCACAAGCGTCTTCTAACCAAACCGCGTACCTATGGAATATCAGCTAAGTTGTGCTACTGGATTCGTGATTTCCTGTCAGATCGGTTGCTGCTGCTGCAATGGCAGAACGTGTATTGTAGTCGCACAGGTCGATAACATTTATTCAGAGTGTGATGGTATGAATCCGCGTTTTGTCTTGTAGATGTCTGAAATTGTCGGAGCTAAGAAATACGCTGAAGTGCCAAAGAAACTGGTAAAGGCATGCGTATTCAAATACAGAGATACGTAAACAGGGGGTGGGCAGCTCCCTATTAAGACAAGTGTCTGGCGCAGTTGTTAGATCGGTTGCTGCTGCTACAATGGCAGAACGTGTATTGTAGTCGGCACACGAGTAATGGGAAACAGCATCTGTGAGGTAGCGATGAGGTGGGGATTTTCCCGTACGACCATTTCGCGAGTGTATCTTGAATACCAGGAAATCAGTAAAACGTCAACTCCCCAACATCAATGTGGCCCAAAAAAGATCCTGCACCAACGACGACTGAATAGAATCGTTCAACGTGACAGAAGTGCACCCTTCCGCAAATTGCTACAGGTTTCAACCCTGGGTTATCAACAAGTGTCAGTGTGCGAACCATTCAACGAAACATCATCGATTTGGGATTTCGGAGCGAAAGCCCACTCGCGCTCCCTTGATGACTGCACGAACAAAGCTTTACGCCTCGCCAGGGCCCATCAGCACTGACATTGGACTGTTGATGATTGGGAAAATGTTACCTGGTCGGACGAGTCTTCATTCAAATTGTACCGAGCAGATAAACGTTTACAGGTATGGAGACTACCTCGTGAATCCATGGACCCTGAATGTCAGCAGGTGACTGTTCAAGCTGGTGGAGGCTCTGTAATGGTGTAGGGGGTGGGGGGGGGGTGAAGTTGGAGTGATATGGGATCCCTCATACGTCTAAATACGACTCTGACCTCTGACACGTACGTAAGTATCCTGTCTCATCACCTGCATCCATTCACGTTTATTGTGCATTCCTACGGACTTGGGCAATTCCAGCAGGACAGTGCGACCCCTCACACGCCCAGAATTGCTATAGAGTGGCTCCAGGAACTCTCTTCTAACCTTAAACACTTCCTCTGGCCACCAACCTCCGCAGCATATCCGGAGAACTTTACTTAGCGTATCTGGGATGCCTTGCAACGTGCTGTTCCATCAGCTCGTGCTCTTACGGATTTATGGACAACCCTGCAGGATTCATGGTGTCAGTCCTCTCCAGCACTACTTCAGACATTAGTTGAGTCCTTGCCACGTTGAGTTGCGACACGTCTGCGAGGCCTACACGATATTAAGCAGGTGTACCAGTTTCTTTGGCTCTTCAGTGTACAAGGGGCTGTCAGGAAGCGATGCAAGACTTTTTTTCTGAAAGTAGGTTCGTTTTATTCAGGATCCAATACACCACTTTATTCCCCACTCTTCTGGTTGCAAAACCTATTTTTCAAAATAATCTGCGTTCAATGCGGTGGTCTGACGCCACGTTACTGGGAGAGTCTGTACACCCAGATGGCACCAGCCTCTGTCCGACATTGGATTCAACGTCTTGCTGCATTAATAATATCCCCGTTACCTAAGTACTGCTTCTCGCGGAGCGCATCCTTTGTTGGGCCAAACATATGGAAGTCGGACGGTGAGAGATCCAGACTGTAGGGTGGATAAGGAAGAACAGTCGAATTAAGTTTTGTGAGCACATCTCGGTGCGTAGACTTGTGTGAGGCCTGTCATTCTCATGGAGAAGTTGGTTTGCATTTTGGTGGCGCCGAACATGTTTAAATCGTTTCTTCAGATTGTTGAGGGTAGCACAATACACTTCAGGCTTGATTGTTGCAGTTTCAAAAGAATAACCTCTTCAAAAGTAGTAGGGAGAAGGGGGCATGAGCGCAGTTTTGATATCAAACTCCAGATTTTCGCATCGTGAAAAAGGCAGCAATTATCGCACCTGTGACATTCACGAAGTGATGTCAACCAAGGACTGCAACAAACTGAGGCCAAGAATGCAGTACCCAGAGGTTTTGCTTCCTTGGACACTTCACAGCAGTATGCCTCCACCGACTGAAAAACGTTCCTGCGGGGAATTTGACGGTTAGCTTTACTTCCTACTGTTGACAGTTCGGCCCGTCCGAGGCGCAAGTTGGTAGCGCTGGAGAGGTGCCTGTCCACTGAACGGGGACGAGTCAGTGTTCCTATGCGCTTCTGCTGTCTTGGCTTGAATTTGAAAATAGCGGCATGTGAAATTTCTGTTGTTTAGGTTATTTTGTGTATTTCATGAATTGAATTATTGGTGATCATGAAAACTGCTCCGCTCCATCCAATAGACAGTCCACTAAAAAGACAAGCTATCTATGGATTCAATGATCTAAGGAAAACTACTTTTAATGTTTAAATAAGCAGGTTTAATACAATGACTTTTAATCAGCTGATTTACAGACCCTTGTCACCTATCATTTAACTTGTGATCGCATTATCAGCACGAATCTGTGACTGGAAAAATGCTTAAAAATTTATTTACTTCTTGAATTTTTGGTGCTTTGCAGCTTTCATAATTTTCTAATAGGTTTCTAATAGTTTCGTGGTGACTCAGTAATCAAGATGGTTTAATATCTTTGACGTGAAGGCATATACAGAGTAGAACTACAATTTGACATCCAGAGTACATCTCTTAGAAAGAATTTTTTTTTAATTTTTTTATTTTCGCTGGAATCATTTTAATGAAAAACTGCACCTGAATGCCGTTCTTTTATTATTTAACACTATGTAGAGAGCATTTTCACTAATTATTTCTAGTTCCTCGTGCATTTAATGTGTTGCATTATTGAAACAGCTGTACTGAATATTTAAAGTTCGTATTTGGTTTTTCCCGTTGCTGAAACCGAAAGATCGTATGAGATGATTTATCTGGCGTTGCACTTTTAACCCAGTTGATAGAGAAATGGCCAGTTACGTTGTTTAATTTGTATTACTCGAGTTAGCGGCTAATGCCTTTTAAAATGAATGGTACTAAGTAGAAACAAAAGATGTATAAATAAAAATAAAAATCTACATTTACAGCAACACAACAGGAAAACGGTATGTATGTCTGTTTTATGGAATATTTGTATTCCAGAGACAACGCTCGAATGAAATATAAACTTAAAACGCGTACATAACACGTCAGAAAGCTTTACATGGATGAGATGTAATCAAGTAACAGTGCAGTTAGTTTTTATTTGTTTTATTGACAGCTTCCGTAAGGAAAACTAATTTTAATAAATTTGACTGAAATAATGCCTGCTGTTTAAAGTTCGAGGTGTTTTGAGAAGAAATTCTCATGCTGTAATAAAACGATGTCACATGAAAAAAAAAACGGTTCTGCGACTGTTTTTATGAGGCTTACTCTTTTTGATTTATATCTCACTAAAAATATAGCGAAGAGAGCACACAATTGAATAAACTTTCCTGATTTATTTATTATTAATGACCAATAAATAGATATTATTAGACGGTAAAATACGAACATCTGAGGGGCCGTACTAGGGTTTGCACTATAACATACTGAAGAAAGAACGTGCGTATCAGAAATATTTTCAGCTTATTGCTTTAGAAATTTTTACCCTCCCATTTCAATATCAGCTTTACGTAATTATCAAGCATGAACATTCAACGTCATGTCAGGGGACAGATAAAAGCAACAGTACCCTTGTTGGACTTTGTCCTAGTTTATTGAAATGGCGGCAACAGTTTCGACCATGTCAAAAGTAACTTAAGACCTAAACTTGTGCTACTCACTTGCAGGCTGAAATAAACTGTAACTGTACAAAATAGGTCAACGTGGGGAAGAAACCACACGATAGCCATCATTTCGTCTAGACATATGACTTGATGTTATCTCGACACATTTATTTTAGATTCCTGGGTATCCGCCGAAGTCACGTAGTAAGTTCTCCACGATATTCCTGTAAACTGATTCGTTGCCATCTGGTCAGGAATTACTTGAAAATGGCAATGTGTCTGTTTACAGGAATGTCCTTTAGAATTTACGATGTGGCCCAGATAGACACCAGAGAACTGTACAAGCTATTTCGTCTATGCCTAGGAACAGACGCACGTGAATCTTACTACACCAAGAAAAAAGATCATCGTTCATACCTGACACGGCAGCAGCAGTGTTCTTAGAGCAGTCTCTTTTAGGTACAACTGAATGTCATCACATATGTGTGATAGTTACAAGAAGGCAACAGAGATGAATAGTCATTGACGTACAGCAAGGGAAGCAGTGGACCATGGACTGAACCCTGGGGAACTGGCAGCACATGTCCTCGCGATGACTTCTCTGATCCACTTCAAAGGTACTTGTCGAACATAGTGCTGCACTCTGAGAAATTCAGGTAATCACTCTTCATGAATAATGTGCGTTTTTACGAAATAACGAAGTGCCAGAAATAAACAAAATCACAATCAAAATCAAACAAAAACTCAATTGTATATATAGTAGCAGTAATATAATTCTACCTACACTATGTACCTTTATAGCAGTGACATGCATGTCAGTTAACACGATAGGACCTGATATCTGTCCTATCACAAAGTATATGGGATGTCATGTGTGTTACTGCTGTCAGATTTTAGACAATGCCAATTCTTGATAACGTTTTACATAACTGTCGAAGAGTCTGCGTTACCTGTCTTTTGTTATTTACAAGATCATATTTATATTTATCTGTGACATCCATTCACATGTGTAAATTACAATTTTTGACAGTTGGTACATGAAGGTAGAACACGCTAAAGTATCAAACTGCAAAATAATCTAACATGTGAGGACAAACTGGACAATTTTACATGCAGGACAGATTTTAGATCCTATCACATTAACTCACATGCATTATAGAGGTACATATTGAAAATAGACCTATATTACTGCTGCTATATGGGCGTGATTCAGCTGTCCCTACCACTGGGTTTTATGCAACCTGCAATGCCTTTAAATGTTACGTGCAAGATTTTCATTTTCTCTCGCTCGCTACTTGCAAACTATCAGTGCTACAGAAAATATGAACAAGACTGTTTTGTAGGAAATTTAATATAATCAAATCTTGTACTGTGATACGTTTTCGCTGGACCCCACGGTTTTCGAGATATTCAATAAAAACACATTTTTAGGTTAGTTTTGTATGTTTTCCTTGAATAATTCCAAAAGTACTACCTCTAGCGAAAACTTATTCCATGCAAAATTTAACTACATTTAACTTCCTACGTAAAGATCCTGTTCATTTTTTCTGTAGGACTAACAGCTTACGTGTAAGGAGAGACAGAATATGAAAACCTTGCACGCGGTATTTGAAGGAGTTGTGGGCTGCATAAAACTCAGGGGCAGGATCAGCTGAATCATTCTGTGTATACAGTTGTCATTAGATAGAAATCGATGTACATGCAGTTTGTTCCTCTGAATCAAACACCACTGATGATGACTATAAAACTGGAAACCGTTTTTGGCGGTTCATAGTGCATAGATGTGCTTTAATAAATACAGCGTAATGCACGAAGATCTGCAAATATTTTAATATGTTATTCTACAACTAAAACCAAAGAAAAAAATGTTCATACAAACATAGGGGCGCAAATGTTTAGTTACGGAGTTACGGCTAATAAAAACTTTTGCCTGAAATTTAGCTACTTCGCTAATATGAAGCTATCGCAAAACTTATGACATTGAAAATACGAAGATATGAAATGGACTATAGTGGTCAATATTTGTGTTTGCAACACATCCTATAATATAAATCTTGACACTACAATAAGATTCATGAGAAGTCATGTTTGAGTTATAGAACAGTATCGGTGTGAAATATGTCCGCCGGCAAAGAAGACGCCTTGATTAATCAATTCGTAATCCGTGTGATACGCGTGCGTCGGATCTGCGCTTAATTTTCGGTACGTCGTCGGCTCTAAGAGGTCTCGGATCTTTTGCTCATAATCTTCGGTCTTCATTACGACGAACGCATTCCCCTTATAGGCAGGCAGTACCAATATACTCTTGTCGGCGTTGAGATTCTTAATGGCTTGTACCTCTTCTTTCTCCAGGTTGCAAGCTGGTGGTTTTGCTTGGCGCAGTATCCTGGCTGTTTCCGTGCGTATTTCTTCTGCCCTTTCACAAGGAAGGGTCCGAATGGCTGCTTCGGTGTTGGCAATGATATCCTCCATAGGTATAGTTCTCGGAGTGATAGCAAAATTCCCTTCTTTTTGAAGAACAGACACTTCCTCTTCGGTCAATTGTCGTTCAGTGAGGTTGACCACTGTGTGTCACATGTCGGGAATCTCCTTGTCGTTCTGCTTTCGGCATCTTTCAAACTTTTTCTTCTGTCGCTCGGTACAGCGCTCGAGTTCGTTCTGCATGCTCCTGTGAGTGATGCTGTCGATCTTGTCCCAGTCGTCTCGATGCATTCTGCTACTTAGTTGATAGAAAATGTCCAGAAGCTCCTGATCCGTTCTTGCCAAATCTCTCCGTGTTGTACGTATTCGCTCACGCAGAAAAGCTCGTTCCATTTTGTCGTAAATACGATGTGCTTGGGCGGTAGTGAATAGGCGCTTGCATCTCAAGAACTTCGGTGTAGCACATTCATCTCGGCACCGTGACAGAAAGGCGAGAGAGGACATCAGTCGCACTTTCTTCTTCCGTCGTTGGTCAAGGCGTCGGTACAATCTGCAAATCTCCTCCCCGTAGAGGCGTAATACAAAATTGTTAAGGCTTTCGTGGCCACCTGTTGACAAACTGCCTGTTGGCTTCTGTCTCGGGTTCTTCGGCCGACGTTCATCTAATGATTTTTCTGACGTTTCGCCAGCACGAGTGGCTGGCATTGTCAAAGCTTCACCCTCCATTGCCGGTGATGAACTGGAGCCGAGCTCGTGGGCGCAGACTATATGTACCTGGCGCGCCAACGTCCGAGGGCTTCTCCGCGGTCATTTCCGGTGCGGTTATCCTCTTGCTACCTGTGACGATCGTTCGCTGCAGTACGGGAAGCCTGGATCCGTTTACCTTAAGGCTATCCTCTTTCTTGTTCAAACTGTTCGCGTGTTTTTGTATTTCTACAGCTTTGCCGGCGGACATACAGACAAACCTGCGCAACACAGAAGCCCTACCACCTCGGCTGTATGGATTACCCTAGATCCATAAGAACAACGTTCCACTGAGACCGATCGTTAGCGCTCCTGGATCACCGACATATAAGCTGGCAAAACACTTGGCCTCTCTGCTCCAGCCACACGTGGGGAAGACCGACACATACATTAAGGACTCAGGATATTTCATTGAGAAGCTGAAGAAACTGAAACTTACACCAAACGACATCTTGGTCAGTTTTGATGTTGTTTCATTATTTACGAAAGTGCCACTCAGTGACGCTCTGGAGCGCATCGGTTCCATTTTCCCGCAGGACATCGGAAAGCTCTTCCATGCATGTCTCGCCACAAGCTATTTCACGTGAAATGGCGATTTCTACGAACAGCTAGAAGGCGTCGCCATGGGTAGTCTCTCAGTGCAGTGGTGGCCAACTTCTTCATGGAACAATTCGAAGCACAGGCACTGGACTCGGCGACTTGCAAACCTAAGGTGTGGTACAGGTACGTCGATGATACTTTCGTGGTGTGGAGCCGTGGTGAAGAACAGCTCGGTGACTTCCTAAGACACTTGAACAGCCTCCATGCTAACATAACATTTACCATGGAAGTAGAAAAGGACAAGAAACTGCCATTTCTAGATGTGCTGGTCACAAGGGACGGCGAAAACCTGGGACACAGCGTGTATCGAAAACCGACACACACGGACCGATACCTGCACAAACTGTCAAACCACCACCGGAGCCAGAAAAGAGGCATGATTAGTACGCTCGTAACGAGAGCAGGACGAATATGTGAGCTGCAATACCTCAAACGAGAAATGCATCACCTGGAAACTGTCCTGAGGAGCAATGGGTACTCCAGAAATTATTTTAGAAGTGTAACAGAGCCAAACACTCGGCGAAGTAAGGAACCAGAAAAAGAAATGTCGGGTACGGCCTTTCTGCCATACGGACAGAATCGGCCGTATATTGCGCAAACATGACGTAAAGACGATTTTCAAACCGACAAGGAAGATCAAAGAGTGTCTTAGATCGGCGAAGGAAAAAAGAGACCCACTTGCAATGTCGGGAATATACCGTATACCATGCACATGCGGAAAAGTTTATGTCGGAATGACTGGACGATCCATCAACACCAGGATCAAAGACCATAAGCGACATTGCAGGTTGGGGCAGGTGGAGAAATCGCCCGTGGCAGAGCACGCACTGAATGAGACCGACCACGTAATAAAATTCGCCGACACAGAAGTTCTGGCTGTAGAGAAGCATTATCACACGCGCTTGTTGAGAGAAGCTGTAGAAATACAAAAACACGCGAACACTTTGAACAAGAAAGAGGAAAGCCTTAAGGTAAACGGATCCTGGCTTCCCGTACTTCAGCGAACGACCGTCGCAGGTAGCAAGAGGAGAACCGCACCGGAAATGACCGCGGAGAAGACCTCGGACGTTGGCGCGCCAGGTACATATAGTCTGCGCCCGCGAGCTCGGCTCCAGTTCACCACCGGCAATGGAGGGTGAAACTTTGACAATGCCAGCCACTCGTGCTGGCGAAACGTCAGAAAAATCATTAGATGAACGTCGGCCGAAGAAGCCGAGACAGAAGCCAACAGGCAGTTTGTCAACAGGTGGCCACGAAAGCCTTAACAATTTTGTATTATATTCTTCTTGAAGTGTGAGGGTATTTCGCCTGTCTCATACATCTTGCTCACCAGATGGTAGAGTTTTGTCATGACTGGCTCTCCCAAGGCTATCAATAGTTCTAACGGAATGTTGTCTATTCCGGGTGCCTTGTTTCGACTCAGGTCTTTAAGTGCTCTGTCAAACTCTTCACGCAGTATCATATCTCCCATTTCATCTTCATCTACATCCTCTTCCATTTCCATAATATTGTCCTCAAGTACATCGCCCTTGTGTAGACCCTCTATATACTCCTTCCACCTTTCTGCTTTACCTTCTTTGCTTGGAACTGGGTTTTCATCTGAGCTCTTGATTATCATGCAAGTGGTTCTCCTTAATCCAAAGGTCTCTTTAATTTTCCTGTAGGCAGTGTCTGTCTTACCCATAATGAGATAGGCCTCTACATCATTACATTTGTCCTCTAGCCATCCCTGCTTAGCCATTTTGCGCTTCCTGTCGATATCATTTTTGAGACGTTTGCATTCCTTTTTGCCTGCTTCATTTACTGCATTTTTATATTTTCTCCTTTCATCAATTAAATTCAATATTTCTTCTGTTACCCACGGGTTTCTACCAGCCCTCGTATTTTTACCTATTTGATCCTCTGCTGCCTTCACTATTTCATCCCTCAAAGCTACCCATTCTTGTTCTACTGTAATTCTTTCCCTCATTCCTGTCAATTGTTCCCTTATGCTCTCCCTGAAACTCTGTAGAACCTCTGGTTCTTTCAGTTTATCCAGGTCTCATCTCCTTAAATTCCCACCTTTTTGCAGTTTCTTCAGTTTTAATCTTCAGTTCATAACCAATAGATTGTGGTCAGAGTCCACATCTGCCCCTGGAAATGTCCTACAATTTAAAACCTGGTTCCTAAATCTCTGTCTTACATTATATAATCTATCTCATACCTTTTAGTATCTCCAGGGTTCTTCCATGTATACAGCCTTCTTTCATGATTCTTGAACCAAGTGTTAGCTATGAATAAGTTATGCTCTGTGCAAAATTCTACCAGGCGGCTTCCTCTTTCATTCCTTAGCCCCAACCTATATTCACCTACAATGTTTCCTTCTCTCCCTTTTCCTACTCTCGAATTCCTGTCACCCTTGACTGTCAAATTTTCGTCTCCCTTCACTACCTGAATAATTTCTTTTATCTCATCATACATTTCATCAATTTCTTCGTCTTCTGCAGAGCTAGTAGGCATATAAGCTTGTACTACTGTAGTAGGCGTGGGCTTCGTGTCTATCTTGGCCACAACAATGCGTTCACTATGCTGTTTGTAGTAGCTTACCCGTACTCCTATTTTTTATTCGTAATTAAACCTATTCCTGTATTACCCCTATTTGATTTTGTATTTATAACCCTGTATTCACTTGACCAAAAGTCTTGTTCCTCCTGCCACTGAACTTCACTAATCCCCACTATATCTAACTTTAACCATTCCATTTCCCTTTTTATATTTTCTAACCTACCTGCCCAATTAAGTGATCTGACATTCCACGCTCCGATCCGTAGAACGCCAGTTTTCTTTCTCCTGATAACGACGCCCTTTTGAGTAGTCCCCGCCCGGAGATCCGAATGGGGGACTATTGTACCTCCGAAATATTTTAGCCAAGAGGACACCATCATCATTTAATCATACAGTAAAGCTGCATGCCCTCGGGAAAAATTAAGGCTATTGTTTCCCCTTGCTTTCAGCCGTTCGCAGTACCAGAACAACAAGGCCATTTTGGTTATTGTTAGAACGCCAGATCAGTCAATCATCCAGACTGTTGTCCCTGCAACTATTGAAAAGGCTGCTGCCCCTCTTCATTAACCACACTTTTGTGTGGCCTCTCAACAGATACCCCTCCGTTGTGGTTGCTCCTACGGTACAGCTATCTGTATCATTGAGGCACGCAAGCCTTCCCACCAACGGCAAGGTCCATGGTTCATGGGGGAGGCTTTCCGACATAGTCACCCTGATTTTCAATTTTAGTGGGACCTAAACTCTTAAGGCACTGTTGGTCCAAATTGTCCCACTCCTCAACGGCGATTCTGCGCAGATCCCTCAGAGTGATTGGTGGGCCCGTCGTCCATAAACAGCCCTTTTCAATCTATCCCAGACATGTTAGATAGAGTTCATGCCTGGAAAACATGCTGACCACTCTAGTCGAGAGATGTCGTTAATCTGAAGGAAGTCATTCATAAGCTGTGCACGATGGGGGCGCGAATTGACGTCCATGAAGGTGAATGCTTCGCCAACATGATGTCGATGTGGTTGCACTATCAGTCGGAGGATGGCATTCACGTATCGTACAGCCGTTACGGCGCCTTCCATGACCACCATTGGCGTACGTCGGCCCCTACATAATGACACCCCAAAATGTCAGGAAACTTCCACCGTACTGCACTCGCTGGACAGTGTGTCTAAGGCGTTCAGCCTGACCGGATTGCCTCCAAACACATCTCCGACTATTGTCTGGTAGAAGACATATGCGACACTCATTGGTGAAGACATTGTGATGTCAGTACTGAGCGATCCATTCGGCATGTTGTTGGGCCCATCTGTACCTCGCTGCATGGTGTCGTGGTTGCAAAGATGGACATCGGGAATGAAGTTGCGCATCATGCGGCGTATTGCGCACAGTTTGAGTTGTAACACGACGTCCTGTAGCTGCACGAAAAGCATTATTCAACATAGTGACTTTATTGACATTGTTCCTCCGAGCCATAATCGGTAGGTAGCGGTCATCCACTGCAGTAGTAGCGCTTGCACGGCCTGAGCGAGGCATGTCATCGACAGTTCCTGTCTTTCTGTGTCTCCTCCGTGTCCGAACAACATCGCTTTGGTTCACTCCGAGACGCGTGGCCACTTCCCTTGTTGAGAGCCCTTCCTGGCACAAAGTAACAATGCGGACGCGAACGAACCGCGGTATTGACCATCTAGGCATGGTTCAACTACAGGCAACACGAGCCGTGTACCTCCTTCCTGGTGGAATGACTATAACTGATCCACTGTCGGACCCCCGCCGTCTAATAGGCGCTGCTCATGCATGGCTGTTTACATCTTTGGGCGGGTTTAGTGGCATCTCTGAACAGTCAAAGGGACTGTGTCTGTGATACAATATCCACAGTAAAAGTCAATCTTCAGGAGTTCTGGGAACCGGGGTGATGCAAACCTTTTTTTGATGTATGTGTAATTTCAAGCAGTTGATAATAAAAGTTTTCTCAAGTTTAACTTCAAGCAAGTTGGTGATGCAAGCCCTCTCTGATTTCAGGAAACTACGAGAAGGGAGACTGGTTTTGTGTGAATTACTTTAGACTAGTAAGAAGTGCCTAATCTTTCAATATTTTGATGATTTAGTGGTTCAAATGGCTCTGAGCACTATGGGACTTAACTGCTGTGGTCATCAGTCCCCTAGAACTTAGAACTACTTGAACCTAACTAACCTGAGGACATCGCACACATCCATGCCCGAGGCAGGATTCGAACCTGCGACCGTAGCAGTCGCGCGGTTCCAGACTGTAGCGCCTAGAACCGCTCGGCCACCCCGGCCCGCTTGATGATTTAAGGCTGAACTGTGCATTAATTTAAATATGTTGAGGTGTAGAATTAAATTTTGTTGCAGATTTTAATGCATTATGTGAGGTCCAACGTTGTAACTCAGAAATGCCATGACACTGAGTTAGCGATCAACTGTAGAATCTCTGGTGAATTCTTGTTACGTGAATGTACTTGTGAGATACAATATTGCGTCTAGATCTCAGGAGCCAAACTAACGTTAGTACTCACAAATTAAAACAGGTATAAAGTTATTTCTTCGGTTGCGCTGGGAGACAATTTTAGATAAACTCAACATACAGAAAGGTATTAAGTTGCGTCGTGAATACCACATATTAAGATATGGAAGTTAAAAGTGAACGCTGATAGCGATGGCAACAAGTATTAAAAAAATTTACTATTGCAGCTTAATGGTGTCATTCTGAGAAGGGTAGCTGGGCTGTCGCTTTTACATGGCGAAAGCCACCGCAGAGGACACGTGGTGGCGGGGCTGGAGGGGGGTGGAGGGGGGGGGGACCACTGACCACAGGGAGCGGAGAGCCATTAGAAGGGTGCCTCTGTTTACTGTCCCTGCAGCCAGTGGAGAAACAGTTGTCACAACTTCTTTCACATCTTTCGCAGAGCAGGTGTAGGAATGCGAGAGCGGTAGTTGTTTCAGTAGGGGGCCTCATATTATTTCTTACTTCCGCTAATATTTGTATCAGCTTGGCCAGCCAATACATTTTGTGGGAAACACTGCTCAAGGCCGGAGACTGGGTGGCCGAAAAAGCTGTGGCTTTTTTTTTCCACATCAGGTAGATGCTCTGGACCCCAAGATTTCCTGTGTGTAGATAGGATCGTGATCTGTGGCGCCAGAAATCATCACAGCATACGCCTGTCAGTGTGCTGGGATCGAAGGGACAGTTTTTCCCATCTTATAGAGAGAGGCTGTAAGGTACGTGAGGAGATGCACATTTGGTGCAGAAGTGTCTTCCGAATATTTGTTAATTTAATGTGTGTGAAATCTTATGGGATTTAACTGCTAAGGTCATCAGTCCCTAAGCTTACACAGTACTTAACCTAAATTGTCCTAAGGAGGAACACACACACACGCAGACCCATGCCCGAGGGAGGACTCGAACCTCCGCCAGGACCAGCCCCACAGTCCATGAATGCAGCGCCTTAGACTTTCCAAATATTTAATTTGCGGGTTTAGTCCTTTTGGCGAAAGCTCCGCACGGAGTTCCCGCAACCTTGCAGTTAGTGTGAGGAAACAGGCGATTCAGTAGCGAATTGCGGAGGGGTGCCGACGATATTCGGTTGCGTCCTCCAGAGGAGAAAGGATTGTTTCTTTTTTTTATGGAGTCTGGCCGCAAAGATGTATCCGAGCAAGAGGAGGTGACGAAGGTCCACTCTCTAAGTGGAGACTCGAGACTGAGACTCACTGAGCATTGCATCTTGAGTCTTCTACACGTGTATGGCGAGCATTTCGCAGAATCTGCACTAGGAATCATTAGAGTGAGCATCGTCATTTGGTAACTGATCAATTCAACTGATCTCTGACAATCCTTGACACCATAGACCGAAATTTTCCAGTTCTTGCATTTACTTTTGTCTTTCACATTGTTTATGCTTCGTACCCGTACAGAACTGTGCTCCAAAAATAGGATTTAATGACTCTTTTTTTATCTTAAAATTGATGATTTTGGATACTGTAAACTGTTTCTCCTCGTAGAGAACCTTCTTGTGCTGTGTCACCGCTGCTGCAACTTGTCATCCATTCTGTTTACGAGATATAACAGTTTATCTATCTATCTGTGCTCCTAACAAAGTATATAGATACATTTAGTGAAACAAACATTTATCTCTCATATGAGCCTCACATATGAAAGATCATCATGGCTCTAAGAAGTAAAAGTTCATATGGGGTGGGTAACACCTCCAATAGACACTAAAAAGTTGTGGCCCTATAATATCTAGTGCACTAAGTCACTTACGTGATGCATTATTACGCCAGAGTGTTTTGCCAGACAGGTGGAAATATGCCACTGTTGGCCTCATTAGAAACAGGGTGACACCATTTGTGTTTATAACTGCCGTCCACTTCACTCCGTAGGTAACTTTCTAAAATTTTTGAGAAGACGCTATCGCCTAGGTTTGTCAGCTGAATTTTTGTAAACAAATTCCCAATAAAGAACATAGTGAATGGAGGAGATAGAATGCACGTATTATGTCATGTGTAGTTTTACATCTACCATAAGCTGCCATAGACAATTCAGCATTCAGTAGTTTTCCTCGTAGCTTTCGTCAGTTAAGATCGTAACAGAGTTACCTGTATGTTAGGTGAGTTGCATAAATATCAGGCATCTCCTTTCGATGGCCTTGTTTGCGTAAACTATGTCTCTTACGACGTTTCCCAGAAATCGATAGTAGTGAACCATTTAGAAACTGGGTGAGGATATATAAAGGATCATGTAACTTATGAAACGTTCTTGTCCTACGTAGTTAACCTTCTCTTTGGTGCTTAGAAACAAGCAGTATTTAAAGCAAAGTTTCCTCAAAAAAGGCAAAATAGAAAACCTTCGTAATAAAAAAATATCAAAGATTGCTTCGGTGCTTCGTCGAGCTTATTTGAGAAAAGTTTTGTTATTCATAAACAATTTACGAGATCAACTAATTTTTATTACCTATAAAATGCAATTCATATTTCTAATGATATAAAATACTCAGCGGACTGACACAAAAAGATATGCAGTTCTAATCATGTGCAGAACAAACAGACTAATAAAAAACAAAGAGAGATCATCGGCTCTCATTTCCCCTCTGACACACTGATTTGTGTTTCTTTCCCTACTAGTGCTATCAGTACTACCTGTAACCCTACCGTTTACTAAGTTACTTATGCACTCTACCAAAACTACCGAACCGTAGTTTTGCTAGAGAGCAACTCTAGCCATGAATCATTCCTGAAAACAGTAGTTGAAGGGACTGTGATAAAAAAGACTCGCACGGATAGGCTTGGATATGAATATATAATACACACCGTGAATGATCTGCGGTGCAGCAGTAGTTGAGCTGAAATGAAGAGGACCTCTCACAAGCGACAGAAATGGAGAACTGAATCAAATCCATCTTAGGGGTGATCACGGAACCATCCGTCCCACTAAACAGTTCTCGCATTTCTCGTACATGTTCTAATCTGGCAATATTTCAGTACAGATTCAACAATACGAAAGAAAGACCCTCAGCAAATAAGCACGCTACGGAGTCTCAGTTACTTCCAAAAAATATTTGTAAATTTAATTAGCAACAATCACGAAAACCTTAAGCGACTGGTCGCTTAACCTTTCTTAATTCTTGAAAGACAAAGACTAAAAACAAGAAATATATACTGAAGCGCTGCAAACTTTCTGAACACCATTCTACAGTATTAGTCAAGTTACAAGGACAGTTTTCTGAGATTGAGGTCTTTATAACTATTGTACTGAAAGAACTACGCGAAGGATAGTCTCTGTCGAAAACGAATCATAGCAGCAGTGCTCCAGTGCTTGCGTACTGTTCACTCACCCACGTCTGTAAGTTATTCGACAAATATAGGAAATTTATTCGCAATTGGGAAAATGAACCTCGGTCGGAAGTATATAGGAATGACGACAATGAAAATTCGTACCCGACCAAGACTCGAACCCGGAATTCCCGCTTTAGCCGACCTGTTGCGTGAATCGCTTTTTTTTTTTTTTTTTTTTTTTTTTTTTTTTTTTTTTTTTTTTTTTTTTTTTTTTTGGCAAGGTTCTCGTTATTTGGACTGGGTGGACGTCACGAGACACTCCTTCATTTAGTTTTTTGGGCAGGCAGGCTTCTGACCGAACACGCTGGGCTACCGTGTCGGCTCCACTTAGACCATCCCTGCACGACTCACTGCCAAACCCACACTTATATATGTCGTCGTCCATGTGTCACAAACTGCACTCGTACGTTACGTTACGTATGTTCCCGTCCAGGAAGGACGTATTTATTGAGAGTTGAGAGCTTGGTATTGACGAATGAATATGAAATAGTAGTGTCTGTCTTACTCATCATCATCATCATCATCATCTCTGACAGTTTCCAGCCTCTGGCAGGGTCTGTTTGTGCCTGTCTTACTAAGAATTCTTAATAACACAAACACTTCTATTTTGTATTTAGTCGACGAAGATTAAATTCCTGGAAAGTATTCCAACTCCAAAATGCGTTGGTGATCTTTCGTCTTTAGTATCGATAGCCCTACTGCATAGATACTACTCCATACTCCTCTCCGTAATGGAGATAGTGTTCCAGGTGCAATGAATTAATTTCCTTCTTTTGTTCAATTATTCATTTATTATGTT
Organism: Schistocerca americana; assembly: GCF_021461395.2. Classification (NCBI taxonomy): domain Eukaryota; kingdom Metazoa; phylum Arthropoda; class Insecta; order Orthoptera; family Acrididae; genus Schistocerca; species Schistocerca americana. The sequence goes on from NC_060122.1 coordinate 686,432,961, forward strand.
TAGCAGATTCAGTAACGAAGGTGAATGTTCAGGGATGTAGAATGAGTCAAAGTATGCAGTACCAACTGAATATCTCTATTTTGCTGTAGATTATTTGCATTATCAAAAAATTAATATAAACGTAAACAACTCAGCAGGAAGTTAGCTTCTTGAGGAGATGGCTGACGCTGTTTCCTTTACTGTAGTTCTACAAAGAAGCTATTGTTTGTCTACTTCTGTTTACATAATATGTATGTCACTATATCGCTAGCTACCAAAGAGTAAGAGTCATTTACGTACTGTAATAATAGAGGCCTGTTCCCAATGAAGAGTCTTACCTGTCTTTTTATTAGCCGCAGATATAATTTTTTGAATCTAGATAACTGTATGATTTATAGATGAAGTAGGTAATATGATTTTTTTTTTATTTCCTGCTGAATTTACATAGTTCTTAATTTATTTCAATATATTTGCCAGCATCTTCTTAAAAATTCTGTGCCGTAGAGACTGACACAAAATCTACATTGACATTGTTTTCATGTGTTGTTTTGTCACTGAAAAATACATTCCATCTGAAACTTACTTCCGCCACTGGCCACTAATGATTGCGTATATGTGAAGACGTACATGATCCTTAAAATAGTGCAAAGAAGACGTGCAGTTAGCTGCTCTACCCTATGCTCTTACTGCTCCATTTAGAAGTGAATACTTTAGTTTCATTAGCTGCATTGCCTCACAATATAAGCCTGCAGAACAACAGAAAGTGAACGTTTGTAAAATATATTTGTCTTAAGACATCGCACTGAGATATACTTCTATTTGCACTGTGCTCGTTGATTAGTTTATTTTAGGGTTGGCTCCGTTTGTTAGTCAGCAAGACACCAAAGAGTTTTCACATATAGCTTAATTTAATGAGCTACTCTTAATATCTATTTGTGCTACGAGCCGATCATTAAAATTTGAAACATAATAATGTGAGTCATCGGGAGATGAAGATTTTAACAGTATACCGCAGACAAGTTGAAGATGTGTTCAGCTGTTATCTCGATTAGCCCTGTGTAGTTGACTTTGGTTGATTAGTGTGCTCATGGCGTCAGCCAACATAGTTTTTAAGTAGTACTTCGCATTCATTGGAATTTCATATGTCTAATTGATTACTGTATGGTGGGTTTCACAATCAGATTTTTCTGCGAAGCCACTAACGTTCTATAACATAATTGATTACGAAGTCTGCTTTTGTGAAGATGTGTCAGCAGTTTTTTCTGGTACTTCTGTGTGCGTAAATCATGGCTGCTTGTCCTGTAATTGACTTCTGACCAGTGTTCGATTTGCAGGGGGGATGGGTGGGGGGGGGGGGGGGATTTCCTCCCCTCTGCATCAGACCATCCCCTCCTCTGGCTTTAGTTTATGCATCGCAACCTGGGATGTTTATTTCCCACGCACTGGAGTTAAACTTTACATATAATTTAAATTTGTGGAGCCGAACACTGAAAGTTTTTAATACAGTCTTACCATTAATATTATTAATATGTTTGCTTATTAATTTTGAAAAAGTGTTATGTAGTAGTTAAGCATTTCAAAACATTTAGAACTAAATCATCATTCTCATGTTGTCACTGTTGCTTTCGTCTAACGTGCGTCATCCGTTTACTTGCGAGCTTGCGAGGGAAATAGTGTGGCAGTCGTACCGCAGAGTTGGGTGAGCTGGGGGCTGGAATTCCCACCCCTGTCCCTGACACAGGTTGGTGACCGGCCCGGTACCTGTGCGAACATTTACCGTTAGGCCACCTTTTGGCAACGGTATGACGCGGACTAACGCGCCTGGGACGAAAGCACAAAGTAGTGCGAAGTGAGCAACGGTACCTACCAGGGATCGCACAGTCTGACTTCGCTAGCTGCGAACCACGTGGGTGGAGGTTAACACAGGCTCCCCAGCATCGCGTACTCCAAATTAATTGGTGCAGTACGTTCGTTGCCTCGCGCCCATCAAACACACGGCGATCTTCTCACGTTCCCGCTTCAGTAGCTTCATTAGTGAGTTGAGTGCGTCCAGGCCTGTAAGAACTACGGAATTTCAGGATGTCATTCAAACAAAGCAAAATTTCTGATTTCCTTAAGAGCAGTGCATTAACTGATACGTGTACAAACTGCGACAGTCAGGATACTAACAGTGGTGCTAAAGGAGTTAAAATAGACAGTGAATGTAAAAAAGAAAACGGTAATGATGGTGCTAATACAGGGGAAGAGACTGAATCTTCGGTGACTGAAAACTGTGACACGTCTCAAGGTAGGAATGGGAGTAACAGTACTCTTGAGATTATAGTAGGAAATTGTGTTACCTTATCACATTTTCAAAACTGGCAAAAGACTGAGCTGTGGCTGTCCGTAAATGACAAAAACTTAGTAATATGCACAGTGTGTTCACAAGTTCGTGAACTTAAGGTGGAAAGCAGTGAACGTGAGCGTATCGATAACGCGTTTTTAGCTGTTGTTTCTGCTAATAACGCCAAAAAACTAAATGATAAAATCGGGGATCATGCAAAGCGCAAATCACACATGAAGTGCGTAGAAATCATGAGTATACAAGGTAAGAAAAGTTTAGAAAAATGAGTGAGTGAAAGTGAAAAGTTGTGGGGAAAGTAGCATCAAGAAAAAGTAATCACAACTGCTTCGTTGTTCAGATCTGCGTATGTAATAGCTAAACAGAAATTATTATTCAAATCGTATCCAGCAGTAATCGAACTACAAAAGCTTAATGGTTTATCAGTCGGTAATATGCTTCATTCTGACCATGCATGCCGATATATCATTATGTTTGTAGGAGAAGAAATGAAAAAGAATCTTGCTCACATCCTTGTAGATTCGGGTACAAACTTTAGAATCATGGTGGACGAGACTACAACGGTTTCCAATAAAACTTGTTTAATAATATATTTACGTTTGTCCTTTGAGGGAGTTGCTTGCAATTATTTTTTTGACATTGTTGAATTAGAAAGTGGGACAGGAGAATGCATTTTGAGCACACTGTTAGCAGCTCTTGAAAAGTACGGCATTACAAATGATGTACTAAAAAACTACCTTGTACGTATCGCAACAGATGGTGCCTCAACAATGCTTGCACCTTACAAAGGCGTAGCCGCTCTACTGCGTAGTCATTTACATAAGGACTTAACTGTTGTTCATTGTGTGAACCACACAATGGAATTAGCTGTCCACGATGTTATGAATGATGTAGCAGATGTATTCCATATACAGTTTTTTTTTTTAGATTCCTTATATTCTGTGTTTTCTCGAAGTCCCAAAAATCAGAGACTACTACAAAGTGTTTCACAAGAATTATCCTCGCAGCTATTAAAACTAGGCCGTATTTTTCGCGTACGTTGGGTTGCTTCCTCATTTAATGCTGTTCGAGCTCTTCTTGAAAGTCACAGGTCTCTTGTCCAACTTTTTGAAAAACTGAGACATGATGGTTCCCGATCAACTCTGGATTGATCTAAATTTGAAGGTTTACTAAAACATCTCCCAAAGTGGTTGCTTGTATTGGAATTAGTTATGCTTTATGAGGCCCTAGACGTTCTGCAAGTATTATCATTCTTTATGCAGAACAGAAATTCTTCAGTCCTTAAAGCAAAACAGGAAATTGAGGTGGCTATAAGAACTCTTGAAACACTGGAAACAAATGACTCGCCACGAATTAGGATGATAGTACAAGAGTTGCAGGAAAAGCGCACATTCAAAGGGGTATTAATTAAAGAATCATCTTGTGATGAACATAACGGATTTCAGACATTTCGGAAGAAATTTTTTCAGTCTTTGATAGACAATATAAAAAACCGCTTTGAGGACCTGGATTTCTTTTCGGATGTAGCCGTATTAAACTCATATACACGGCTTTCAGATAATTATGAACGTGTGTTTTATGGTGACTTGTCAATTTCTCGCTTGTGTAATAAGGTGGCTTTTAAATTACGTGAAAGCACGTGTGCATCACTAGTTAAAGATTTTCGAATCTATTAAGAAAATCCTCAACACATACCCAATTCTGAAAATCCTCAACACATGTCCAATTCCGTGTAGGAACTTGTGAAAGCAGTCGAAGTTATACCTATATCTACGGCTGAATGTGAACGCGGATTTAGTGCCATGAATTTAACACTGACTGATCAGAGAAATAACTTACAAATTCCGACACTTTCAAATCTACTTTTCATTTCAATAAATGGACCTCCACTGCATTGCTTCGATGCAGGAAAATTTGCAGCAAGGTGGATCAAGTCTCAGCTTCTAGTTCCTAGATACTATTTCGTGGACCTTCTTTAAATACTCTTCTCTACCACCATCGTTTTCCTTTCCTTTGGTTTTCATTTCCGTTGCTAGCTGTATGTACAAGTACCAAGTAGACCGCCGCTGCAATCACTTTATCATCCATTATACTGTTGCTTTCGTATAAATTAACCTGCCGCATGCAACACACGCCGCAAGATGTTGCCTGTTACAGCATGCTACAAGACGACGCACACCACATTTCCGTAGCATGCCACAATGATGCAAGACATCGCCCAAGCGTAAACGAGGGTTTAGAACCAGGTCTGTATTGTATGATGGATGTGGTGTGTTGCGTACGAAACTAAAACCTTCAATCAGATCCAAACGTCGTGGAAAACTGTGAAGAGGTGTCATCCTGCAGAAAGTTAACGCTCGCCCACATTCTGCCAAACGGACAGCCGGCGCAATAAAGGAGTTGAGATTCGAGATGCTCCAAGCGATTTTCACATGTTTGGACCCTTAACAGAAGCACTGCGGGGAAGTAGATTTGAAAGAGGTGAAGACGTCATTGCTGCGGTGCAAAATTGGTTACAGATGCAACCAAAAAACGTATTTTCTGATGAAATAAATAAAAAAGCTCTTAAAACGTCGGGAAAACTGAATTGATGCTACGGTCGCAGGTTCGAATCCTGCCTCGGGCATGGATGTGTGTGACGTCCTTAGGTTAGTTAGGTTTAAGTAGTTCTAAGTTCTAGGGGACTGATGACCACAGATGTTAAGTCCCATAGTGCTCAGAGCCATTTCAACCATTTTTTTGAAAACTGAATTGAAGTCCAGGGAGGTTACGTAGAAAAATAACGCATGTTTCAGTTTTCTATCATCAGAAAAGTACAGCATTTCACAAAAATGCCTTTACTTTTTGAATTCCTCTCGTATAACTGTATGTAGATGATTATATAAATAAGCTTTACCTATAATGTACTTTTAAAGATATAACAAGGGATGGCTTTTCTGGTGGTGCTTATGCGTGAATAGTGAGTTTCGGCATTAACATCTATTTATAAATAACTGTTTAATCATGGGTAACGCCAAGTTCAAAGCTAGTAACATATATAATTATACTAACCCCCTAAGATATCCCCCTCCCCCCACCCCCCCACTGGTAAAAGCACAAATCGCACACTGCTTCTGACGTGTTTTGTAGACCATTTGAAAAACATTTAAAACTGAAATAAGCCAATATTAATTAAATAAACCCAGTATTTGTCAAGTGATGTTGTTGTTCTCATAAATTACATTTTGCACGAGTATGGACTCGTGAAATATAAGTCGTTATCCTTCCAAAATAAGTGAGACATACATATAATAGCGTACACCACTATGCACATAGCAGATACAACACACAAAGTTCTACAATACACAATTATATGCAACACATTACTATTTATAATACACAATCTATTTTGGAAGTGTAAGTTCTGATAAGAGTTTCCACAGGGCTTAAAAATACGAGATAGTGACATATATGGATACTCTTAAACGTACATTTGTGACATAATACAAAAATGTTAGTTCATTATGTCTTAATATGATAAATAAGATTCAGCTTCTTCAGGTAAATAGTAGCTCATGTATTTTTCCACACTACTTTTTTTGCAGGATATCAAGGAATGTCTTCTAAAGTTTTGGATTTTGTAGGTTTCTTGTCAGTGATTGTATTAATTTGATGTCGTGGTATTGAGGCTCACTTTCAAAATTTTGTAGCCCTTGCACCATAGCCGTTTCAGATTTGACCTGTTTCTTGCAGAAGGAATATGAATGGTTTCGTTAAGATCTTTAAAATCATATCTACGATGTGTAATGTGCTTCGCGTAGGCACACGTGATGCAGGTGATGTTGTTGATGATGATGAAGGTTTTATGTTTATTTATAATATTATCCTGTGCCTAAATTAAATAGTATAATTAAAAATGAATAAATAACTTTGCGAAACACACACACACACACACACACACACACACACACACACACACATGGTGTTTGAAATAACAACCGCAGTTGGGCTTTCGTTCTGTTAAAGAGGCGTCACATCCATTTAATTTCATATGCCGTTATATCCTTCGAGCAAGCTTTGTTTCAACTGACAGATCACGAGAAAAAATGGTAGAGGGTCGCAAAAGCAGACGTTGTGCCGTGGCAGCTCGGCTCATGTTCATTTTTATTAATTTATCGTCAGCCCGAAGCGAAAACATGGGAATGATGGTTGATCGCAGATATCGGGCTGGAAATATTGAAATATGTGAAACATCGGCGGGAAGCATAACAAAACAGGGATCCTGCAGCAGCGAATGGTGGTGTTACGTCAACAAAACTGCGGCGGATTCACTGGTTCAGAAACATTTGCCATTCGACGAGTTGTGATACGCTTGTCAAAAGAGCAGTATCTCTGGAAGATGTAATACCATTACAATTCAGGGCTTAACTGATGCGACAGTAATACTTAATGCCGTAATCAGATAACAGCGCCCGATGTGGTGGCGTTTCGGACTGTATTAAAGCTCGCAGCAGCAGCAGTGCGCTAGTGGAACTTGCCCGATCAGTACAGCTGTCGTCGCGCCGGCAGGCGGGTGTTTTGTTTCACAGTATCTGCAATTAAAAATAAGCTCTTTATCGGCAGTCGTTAAACGGTGTTCGGCAGCACAGCATATCGCGAGAAATACCGTTTGGTGGAGAGCGAAGTGGCGCGTGCTATTTATAGTATCCCTTGTTCTGATACGTTTCACACTGCCGAATCTTTGAAAAATGGTACTCTCGGTGTGAATTTGGCCGCCACAAATTCTAAAGGTGGCAGGGGTAAAATACAGGGAGCGAAAGGCTATTTACAATTTGTACAGAAACCAGATGGCAGTTATAAGAGTCGAGGGACATGAAAGGGAATCAGTGGTTGGGAAGGGAATAAGACAGGGTTGTAGCCTCTCCCCGATGTTGTTCAATCTGTATATTGAGCAAGCAGTAAAGGAAACAAAAGAAAAATTCGGAGTAGGTATTAAAATCCATGGACAAGAAATAAAAACTTTGAGGTTCGCCGATGACATTGTAATTCTGTCAGAGACAGCAAAGGACTTGGAAGAGCAATTGAATGGAATGGACAGTGCCTTGAAAGGAGGATATAAGATGAACATCAACAAAAGCAAAACGAGTATAATGGAATGTAGTCGAATTAAGTCGGGTGATGCTGAGGGAATTAGATTAGGAAATGAGACACTTAAAGTAGTAAAGGAGTTTTGCTATTTGGGGAGCAAAATAACCGATGATGGTCGAAGTAGAGAGGATATAAAATGTAGACTGGCAATGGCATGGAAAGCGTTTCTGAAGAAGAGAAGTTTGTTAACATCGAGTATAGATTTAAGTGTCAGGAAGTCATTTCTGAAAGTATTTGTATGGAGTGTAGCCATGTATGGAAGTGAAACATGGACGATAAATAGACAAGAAGAGAATAGAAGCTTTCGAAATGTGGTGCTACAGAAGAATGCTGAAGATTAGATGGGTAGATCACATAACTAATGAGGAAGTATTGAATAGGATTGGGGAGATGAGAAGTTTGCGGCACAACTTGACCAGAAGAAGGGATCGGTTGGTAGGACATGTTCTGAGGCATCAAGGGATCACTAATTTAGTATTGGAGGGCAGCGTGGAGGGTAAAAATCGTAGAGGGAGACCAAGAGATGAATACACTAAGCAGATTCAGAAGGATGTAGGTTGCAGTAGGTACTGGGAGATGAAGAAGCTTGCACAGGATAGAGTAGCATGGAGAGCTGCATCAAACCAGTCTCAGGACTGAAGACCACAACAACAACAACATCATAGTACTTCAGCGTTACTGTTAACTATATTACAACAGTGTGCATCGCTAGTGCAGAATAACTGTCAGCTCTTGCTACGATTTTCAGAACTCCTTCGGGCTGTCTCGGCGGAGGTTCCTCAGCTTTAAAGACATGTTAGTTCTTTGCATTTTCCATGGATCACAGTTTCGGTCCCTTTCTCTCATTAGGAACGTGTCAGTTTACGCTTTGCCAGTGAAAAGTATGACAAAGTGCTCAACTTTTACATGGTTGTCTATACTTTTACATGATTGTCTTTTTTATCTCTCTCTCTCTCTCTCTCTCTCTCTCACACACACACACACACACACACACACACACACACACACACACAGGCGCTTGCGCGCTCTTATTCACTCACACACATTGAAACATCCCCTTAGAAAAATTAAAAAAATGCCTGTGCTGGTAAACCTCTTACGTTATTTGTTTTTCAAACAGCTGAGCAAAACTAAACGTACTCTCTTTACTTATTCTGATCAACACTAAAGTGACACACAATATTTTTTGCGCATCGCAATCTAACTTTCAATAATCCCAACAAAAGAATGGCCCTGACTAACAATAACCCATACCTTTCATGAATTATTTACCTCACAAAAATCATCGTTACTCAAACTACTGTAATACAGTGTGCGCCAATACTGCCAGCTAAATAAAAGATTTTAACTACTTAAGGCACTAACTACTGATAGGCATAGTTAGCAAATGAAAGATTTTGATGGAGAACAAACACTTTATTTACCTTAATAGCGTTAAAAAGCCATAATATATCAGTTCACGACATCCAGTCTTACAAATTTCCTTTTCCTGACGGACACACGTCCAGATCGTCCGCTTTCAAAACTCTGCCATCTCTCACCCCACATCCACTACTGCTGGCGGCTCACCTCCAATTGCACAACGCTACGCACTGTTCACATCCAACTGCCCAACACTACAATAACGAATATTCCAACAATGCCAACCAGCCACAGATTGCACACTGCACAGTCAGTGATTTTCATACAGAGCGCTATGTGGCGTTACCAACAGCCTACTTACAACACACGTTATAGAATTATATTAAGAACTTCGGCATTATTTTTAACCAGCGTGTACAGATTGCATTATAAAAAATGTTTCCTGTCAGCCACTGCGATATAAACGTGCATTTTAAACTGTCACTGGAACCAGATTGTATAGCCAGCGAATAACGTACCGTGAAGAAGATTACAGTAAGTAACGGTTATAACAGGTAAATCGTCGACAACGTAGGTAAGAAATTGAAAATGAAACTGAACAACAACAGCAATTAGATTCTTAAAAATGAGCTAAAAGAAAATAAAAAAATGTATACCTATTGTCTATACAGGAAAAATTTCTGACAAAATCGAACGGCAGTTTCATAAATCTACCATTTCAATAGTTTTTCAAGCCGTCAGTACTTGAACATTTAAATTATGACATAAGTACGGAGATGATAATGACACTATCATTCGCAAGAAAGGGTCCCTGTGTCATTGTTAGATACATTGTTTTTCTGCTGTAACACATCCAAGCGATGTATGACTACAGCTGTGTGCACAGCCATACATTTTGTTTTTTCACCACCACTTGAGGGTCTGTGTCAGATGCTAAACCGACATTAACACTTTTCGATCCATTGGCTCACACAGAAATCTGGACATGGCGCAGTGTAAACTGTGCTGCTACTCCCGCAACACACTGAATGACTGAAATGAAAGACAGAGTCAGTATTTCTTATTGACAAAAATGTGAAAGGCATCACAACATATGGAAACTGGAAGAGTTTGGCACTGTGGAGCATTTCCGAACAGCTGTCCAAAGTTGATGACCTCTATATTTAATCTCACCTTTCACAGTGATGGGGTAGCAGATGTATTGGTGTTCCATTTCGATTGATTCCCCGTGCTGCAGTTACGTACCTGATCACTGTTTCCATGCTGGCCATCCCCAGAAAGATGTTGCTCTCACAAGACTCCCTCCATCTAAAACAAGTGATGTCAGTCAATCAGTACGTGGTAATCAACAGTGTACTAGTGGACAGGGACGATGGAAAAGACGCCGTTGATATGGGACAATGTACTGTAGTAAGGACCACAGTTGATAGTGCAATCAATTTCAGTAATTCTACCAATGTTTCCACAATTTCTACCAAGACCATTGACGTGACAGCTGGCTTCCCAATTTCTCTATCATCACGTAAGCATCCCTCCACTACTTTGAGAGTACCAGATACTAGATTGCGAATGTAGGTAGATGACTCTGCAGTACGCCCAGTCATTCTTCCTTCCGGAACATACATGCTGTATCCTGCCTACTTGTGAAATATGGGGTGCCTAGGAAACCTGCTTCTTGGATCGCCAGACAACAATTCAAACAAATCGTATAAATGAAATCATTACACCACTTAATTTTGTGAAATACAGATGTGTTACAGGCAACGGGCGACAGACAAAACAAGAAATCTCTTCAGTATATATAACGCTACATAGTAGAAGCGAAATGACTAGTCTTGATGCTATTCTTGAACTCGCTACAGTAGAACTCGTGGAAGTGCTAGTTTTCAACTGGGCCACTGCCAGGCAGTGCGGCGCTTATATCCTTTTCATGTAGAGGTCACTGCCGTAGCATTGTCGTCCTGGAGAGGGGTCGGTCAGCGTGCAATTCGCTGCCGTTGCCTCACAGCCCTCTCTACTCTAACGTTCCCACCTGGCATGCCGGCACTTGACTTTACGACTGCACATCCCTCCCGCCCTCCGCTCCCCCCCCCCCCCGCCCCCAAGGTGGTTGATCGTCTTCGTATAAGGAGCTCAATAACAAGAGGCGAGGCACGATCATGGACGTTGTGCTGGACCGGAAGCTGTGGTTGCACTGGATGTCAGGCTTCTGGTCGTACCTGGGTGTGTGTCCACCTCCTGATACCCATAACCAGATGTGGAGGGTGTCGGCTGCTGTGGTGTGGGCGGGTCCAGCTTCATCGGTAAGACGAGAGGGGACGGAGGAGGCTGCCACAAAAAAACCTGTAAAACACAATATCATGCGGCCTTCTTTCGGTGCCCGATGCTGAGGAGGATGGAGCAGGTGAAGAGTTTCCGGTGGCAACGGCCCTGAAGAAATTCGGCCGGCGATGATCCATCTCGTGGATACAAACGACAGGAGGCGAGAAACAGTTGCAATGCTTGATCCCTGGTGTGTGCGGCGCGAAGTTTGGCCATCTTCTGCTTGCAGGTTCTGACAAACCGTTCCGCTTCGCTGTTAGACTGTGGATGTAACAGTGCACTGGTTAGATGCTGTGTGGCATTGCGCTCACAGAATATTTCAAATTCTTTTTACGTAAACTGAGGACTGTTGACCAACACTAAGACTTCAGGCAAACCTTTGAGGCAAATAAATAGAGGACAACACCTGAATTGTGCTATGTGATGTTGTCGAGTTCATTGGCACAGCAAAAGGAAACTTGCTACAAGAGTCTATTACAATCAACCAACGAGTGTTCCAAAAACGTCCTGCAAAGTCTATGCACACACATTGCCATGGTGATTGCAACTTAGGTCAAGCAGAGAATTTTTGTGGTGGAGCGGACTGATTTTCAGCACAAGCGTGACACTATGTCATCTGTTCTATTTGGGTGTCCATCCTGCCACGTGCAGTTTCGTACGAACAGTCCCCCAGTGTCCTTGGTGAAATAATTGCAACACTTCATTTTGCAAAGCTTTGGTGATCAACACAAGTGATAGCCCACTGTCATTTTCAACATCTTGCTGTATAGTTAGACTATGCCGACGTGCAAAGCACTGGCGCACTACAGAGTTCTTTATGCTATGCAAAGAGCGAGGCCAAGATGTGCGAATGTAGTGTAGCAAAATGCTCAAATCGGAATCAGCTTCAGTAGCCTGTGCAATTTTCCTACAGTTCAGATGAAAGGATTGAAGCAATTCAGAATTCTGAGCATCGATGTGACAACAAGATGCAGCAGAAGCGTCAAAGTCTGTATCAGGGCCAATCGGAAGTGTGTCCAGATTACCATGTTGAGCCTTCGAACGATACACAATCTCGTACTCGTATTGAGACAGCAACAGAGCCCATTGAAATCTGATTTCGCAGGACAGAGTGGATCAGGTTGTGGAAAGAGGCCCAAATCAGCTGCACAAACATACTAACTTTATGTTGTGCTAGAACACTTAATCTCACATGCTCTTAAAAGAATTCAGAAACAATACGGCTGAAGGCCAGAACACAATTATTAAAATTGCCTTAAGGAATACACACGGCTGAAGGCCTTACTTACAAAATAGAAGAAATGAGGGCTTAATGGCTGGATAACAAGAATTTCAGTAAGATAATTTTGAAAGAAATTTTAATTTAAGGCGGGTGAAGGCCTTATCTTAAAATATTTCACATAAGGTTCGACTGAAGGCCATAAACTGAACATAGAACAACCCAAGGCTTAAGGCCTGGATAGCAAATTTTCAGATAGAGAAGAAAATTCACACAATTTTAAACAAATGATTTTCAGATTTTAACTTCAGACGGCTGAAGGTCTTATCTTAAAAAAATCACATAGAAATCCGGCTGAAGGCCACATACTGAACATTAAAACTAACTAAATTAATACACAGTTGAAGGCCCTGCACAGTACTTGAGACTATAAGAAAAGCACAATCCAACACAACAAAACAGTGGTGCTCAGGAGTGTTCCAAGGGTCGGCCTGGGCAGGAAACTAACATAAGTTTAGGTGAGACAGGCAGCCAAGCGTAATACTAAATAATCGGATGGCAACACGACCTAGGGACGGCTGAAGGACCAACCAACAACCTAATCAATTCCCTTCCACCAGACCAACGGCATGACAACCGAAAATATCAGCGAGGACGAAGATACCAGCAGCACTACGTCTTGACAATTGGCATTGAAATACAGTCAAGGCACAATAACCACTCAAGAAGGTATAAACAACACCAAGGCTGTCGAACTACACGCCGTGTAGGACAGCATCAATACTGTGAGGAAAACACACTGTCGGAAAACTATGCTAACGACCAGTGCAGGTAACCAGAACGTTAGCGGCCACAAGGCAGAAGATACCGCTGATGCACTTCGCTAATAAGTTACATTCAATTCAATAGTTAAACACCATGCAAGAAGACGACTGCAAAATTTTGCCGACTCCAGCACACCATACGTTGCTGTTGCGAGAACAGCCCACCAAGCAACAATCGGCATTGAACGAAGAGATGTCACAGCAGTTGAGGTTTCATAACAGGTTAACTGGTTACTCAACTCCAGCATCTAGGTTCGGTGGGCGACGAACTTTGCAGCTCTCGCACCTAGTTCCACACAAATCAGACTGTATGTGCATGCTGCCAGCCGCCCCAGCCTGACCTCGCACTGTGGAGACTTCCTCACTGCTCTGTCGCAACCGACCGACTGCTTAACACACACCACCGCACGGAAATACAGCGGTCACACCAAAGATGGTACAGCAGTATTAGTATCGATAAGTTCAGCTGCTGCTGCCAATGACGGAGGCAAGTCAGCAACTCATTTTGGTAGTAGCTAGGGGAGCAATAAGACGCCACTAGATTGTGAGAAAATGCCAAAGAAGAAACAGCATCAACGCGAGCCGGCCGCGGCTCATCCATCTTTGCAATTTTTGGGCAGTTCATACATGAACCGGCTTCGTCGGATGAAACAAGTACTGCAGTGGCTTGTGATCCGTTATTAAGTAGCATTTTCTGCCACACAAATAGTGGTGGAATTTGGTGACACCATACGCAATATCCAATGCCTCTTTCTCTATTTGTGAATAGTTACACTGAGCTTTGGACAACTCTTGATGCGAAAGCTATAGGCCTGCGCAGGATAGCCGAGCGGTCCTAGGTGCCTTGTCACGGTTCGTGCTGCTGCCCCCGTTGGATGTTCGAGTCCTCCCTCGGGCATGGGTGTGTCTGTTGTCCGTAGCATAAGTTAGTTTAAGTTAGATTAAGTAGCTCAGTAGTTCGGTCCGATAGGACTTACTACAAATTTCAAATTTCCGATAGGCCTGTTCTTATCACCAATCCTGTGTGAAAGCACTGCACCGATTCTGTAAGAGAAAGCGTCAACTTGCAATAAAACTGATTTGACAGGATCAAAGTGCACCAAACATCGGTCACTGAGAAATGCATCTTTTAGTTTTTGAGAAGCTTCTTGGCACTCATCTGTCCAAACAAAGGGAACATTCATGCGTCGCAAGCAATGCGATGGAGCTGTGATCTGTGCAACATTCGGTATGGAGTGAATATAACAGTTCATTTTCCCTAAGACTGACTGCAATTCTGTGACATTGTGAGGATCTGGAAGGTCTCGTATGGCTAACAAATGCGAATGAAGAGGATGTACACCTTGACTGTTAATGATATAACCAAGATACTGTAACTTAAGTTTTAAAAAAATCGTGCTTGTCCAGCCTACACTTTAGCCCTGCATCAGATAACGCACGAAACAAAGCAAGCAAATTTCCAGTGCGTTCCACCTGCTACGACAATATCGCCCAAATAGTTGAACAGTTTGGTACATGGGCAGTCAGCTGTTTCAATTACGGTTGGAAAATGGCGGGTGCAGAAGCACTGCATAAAGGCAAACACAAAGCCCAAATGAATGTTCACGACACACACTTTTTGAGGTTCATCATCTAGTGCTATTTGAAGATATGCATCATGCGAATCAATTTTTGAAAAATATCGACCAGCGCCTAATCTGTCCATGAGATCCTCTGGGTGTGGCAATCGATAAGTATCAATCACAGTTTGTCAGTTGACTGTACGCTTAAAGTCAACACAGAGGCGAATGCGGCCTGAAGGTTTGGGGAGCAAAACCAGTGGACTTTCACACTGACAAGCTTGTATGGGCGCAATAGCTCTGCTATCTCGCAATTCTTTTTCAGCCACCACTTCGTCCCATAATGCAAAGGGAATAGTTCTGGCCAGGTAAAATTTCGGCTGAGGGTTGTTTCTCATAGTAATATGTGTAACAAAATTATGAGCCTTGCCTAAACCTTCAGAAAAAGAGTTCAGGGAATTCTTTCAGCAGGCCAGCTACTCTGTCTTTTGCACTGAATACAGACACTTACAACACATTCTCCTGAATTTTAAAGCCAAACTGATCAAAACGAACCAAGGCTGTGGTGTCACCGCCAGACACCACACTTGCTAGGTGGTAGTTTTAAATCGGCCGCGGTCCATTAGTACATGTCGGACCCGCGTGTCGCCACTGTGTGATCGCAGACCGAGCGCCACCACAAGGCAGGTCTCGAGAGACTGACTAGCACTCGCCCCAGTTGTACGGACGACGTAGCTAGCGACTACACTGACGAAGCCTCGCTCCTTTGCCGAGCAGATAGTTAGAATAGCCTTCAGCTAAGTCCATGGCTACGACCTAGCAAGGCGCCATTAGCCTTACATAGCTTGTATCTAAAGAGTCTCACTTGTATCGTCAAGAGCGATGTATACAACAAGGATGGATTAAAGTTAAGTATTCCAGAAGCTACGTACTTTTCTTTATAGCATTCATTACGTATCCTGTTACAGACCTATCTCTTGCCTGCGTGAACTAAACGCGTGCCTTTCGGCTACTTCCGTGGCGTGGCTGTCTTGCTACGCTACAACAAAGGCCAAATATGTTCTCACAATCACGTGATTGTAGCACATTGAAAGTTCCAGTTTGCATATGCGAGTGATACATGGCAGGCAAAGTACATTTTCCAAGAACGAGAATATCTTGTTCATTATAAGCCATCAGGTGCTTGCTAGATTTAGACAGGCGTGGGGAGCCTAACAGTTCATATGTGTTACGATTCAGCAATGTAACAGAGGTACTCGTATCAAATTAATATTTCAGACGTTTTCCGCTAATATACATATCAACAAAAAGCTTGTTGGAGTGGCGTAGCACTGAAGAAACCGTTTGATTGCTAGTTTTGCTAATGTCTGCAGCAGGCTTTGAATACACTGCATTGATTACATGGGCCTTGTGACCAAGTTTTTGTGAGTGGGCAGAATTATTATGTTTGTTCTGTTGCAAAGATAAGGATTGTACGTGATCTTTCTTGCCGCAAGCGGAACACTGTGCTTGTCTAGACGGGCAGTCTTGGCGTTTGTGCCATGAAAAGCACCGAGGGTATGACTTAATTTCGTTCGCCTGTGTAGAGAGCTGCTTATGAGGCATGGAAGACTGTTTATACGGCATGGTGCGTGCAAGCTGCCACTGCCTAATGGGCTCGTTGCTAGCAAGGGGCGACTCGACGCAACAAATTTGTTGCTGCACAGATTTATTGGTTCAAATGGCTCTGAGCACTATGGGACTTGGCATCTGAGGTCGTCAGTCCCCTAGACTTAGAACTACTTAAGCCTAACTAACCTAAGGACAGCACCCACATCCATGCCCGAGGCAGTATTCGAACCTACGACCGTAGCAGCGGCGCGGTTCCGGACTGGAGAGCCACAACGGCCGGTCACAATTCATTGGCAGACATGGTACCTGAATCGTACTGATCTAGTAGTTGCACTATATGCTGAAATGATGGATCTGACTGTTTCAAAATCTGTTCTCTAAGTCTGTCATCAGTGACATTGTACGTGATCGCATCTCGCAACATAACATCGGAAGATGAAGCACCTCTAGCACATTTGAATTTGCATTTCCTTGTCATACCCTGCAAACTGTTACCCACTCGCCATACGTTTGTTCTTGCCTTTTCTTGCAATCAAAGAATTGGTACCTAGCTGCAACCACATTCACTTGTTGGTCATAATAGTTAATTATCGAATATACAACCTGTTCATAAGAAAGCTCACTCGGAATGGTGTTAAGGAATAATTTCTGAATGAGACAGAATACTGCACTTCTTACCGTGGACAAAAAATTGTAGAGGTTCACAGTACCTGGTACGTTGTGACATTGTGAGCAATTACGTGGGCTTCAAACTGTTGCAACCACTCAAGCCATTCCTCTTGTTGTTCACTGACTAGCGAAAGGGCAGTATGGCACTCGGAGCCACTGTTGGTGTAGTTTGTTGTTCTGTCAAGTGCACGGCTTTGGCCAGTAGCTGCTGGAATGGGTTGATATTTGTTGGCTCTGAAACTGAAACATCTGCATTAGCTGCACTGCATCTGTCGTTTGCAGCTGAGGCACCTGAGCATGGGGTGGGAGAGGTGGAGTGGGCATGTTAGAAGAGACAGATGCAATAAACAGACAAAGCATGCAATAAAAATAAGTACACAAGCAAAGAAAATTTCTGCAACGTCCACCTAAAAACAGTCATTAGCAAAAACACTATAAGAGGTACTATGAAATCAAGAAAACAAACCCCTGCAAGGAGAGACAAAGAAGAATTAAGGTGCCAGCAAAACACAAAAACCCACGAAATGGAAAGAGAGAATCTGTGGCGGCTGTCGGCTCTGCTACTGCCATATTCTGCCTACTCATCAAATATGGGATGCCTAGGAAACCTGCTTCTCGGATCGCTAAATAACAATTCAAGCAAATCGTATTAATGAAGTTTATTACAAAAGGAAATGATTACAATACTTAACTCTATGAAATAAAGATGTGTCACAGGTAAAGGGCGACAGATAAAATAAGAAATCTCTTCAGTATATACAATGCTACATATTAGAAGCGAAATGGCTAGTCTTGATGCTACTCTTGAACTCATAGAACTGTTAGTCTTCAAGTGGGCCACAGACAGGCGGCGAGGCGCTTATGTCCTCTTCATTTAGAGGGCGCTACCATGGCTTTGTTCTCCTGGAGAGGGGTCACGCAGCATGCAATTGGCTGACGTTGCCTCACAGCCCTCTTTGCCCTAACGTTCCCGCCTGGCGTGCCGGTACTTAACTTTACGCCAGAACAAAATATACAGGTGGCTTCCATCAACTCCTCCTCCCTGATGATGCCCTCATCCCCTCCATCTACCCCTCCTATCACATTTGATCCTCCCTATCCCCTCCCCGTGGTTCCTTAGGGCACCCTCTCCCTCTTCTCTACCTCCTCCCTTCCTCCCTCCCTCTTCAAAAATGGTTCAAATGGCTCTGAGCACTATGGGACGCAACTGCTGTGGTCATAAGTCCCCTAGAACTTAGAACTACCTAAACCTAACTAACCTAAGGACAGCACACAACACCCAGCCATCACGAGGCAGAGAAAATCCCTGACCCCGCCGGGAATCGAACCCGGGAACCCGGGCGTGGGAAGCGAGAACGCTACCGCACGACCACGAGATGCGGGCCCTCCCTCTTCCCCTGGGCTTCCCCTACCCCAGTACCTTCTATACTCCCCCTCCCATCTCCACTGCAACTGGCATCTACCCACTCCCCTCTCCCTCCTACCCCACCTTTTTCCCTTTTGGCAGGTCCCCAGACTCACACACGTCAAGCGAACATTTGCGCGCTGGAGATCATCGCCATCGTTTCTGTGTGTCTGCTGTCGTGTTAGTGCTTCAGTGATTTCACCGCACCACACTCCATCGTTCACGTGTCTTATCTAAGTCTTCAGTGTTCGTGTACAGTGCTGACTGTATTTTTTTTATCTTTTTACTACACCTGTGAACGGCTCCGTGTTTTTTACTCATGTGTCTACTTTTTTTGTCCACCGTTATGATGTTTTCTGTGTCTTCATTGTTTCTATTTGTACTGACTGTGGCCGAAGAGCGACGTACTATTGCTGCTGCTGGCCCACCTTTTGTACAAGGTGTTGAAATAACAATAAGAAAAAAATATACCAGACAGCAAAATGTTCAAATGTGTGTCAGATCTTATGGGACGTAACTGCTAAGGTCATCAGTCCCTAAGCTTACACACTACTTAACCTAAATTATCCTAAGGACAAACACACACATCCATGCCTGAGGGAGGACTCGAACCTCTGCCGGGGTCAGCGGCACATACCAGACAGCGTCCTACAGTGAGGCCATTAGGTTTTCTACATATTTCTAGCACTTGGAACATAGTGAATTATTTACAATTACAATTGCCTCCTTTCTCCATGTGGATGGGAATCACAGAGAGTTCTCACATTCTTAGGTTAAAGTTTGAGATTGAAGGATCTCCCTGCATTGTCTTTGACCAGCCCTGCCTGCAAAACTGTCACTTATTGAATTTGCAGCTGACCAGAAGTAAAAGGGTAGTCTGCCGACTACGTTCCATATCTCGTGAAGGAACACAGTGAGTCGAGTTCCTAATTGCCGTTCAGCAAAGACTGTTCTCCACCAACCTTACTCACGGCACCCATCCAAGTGCACAAGATCTCTACAGATGCACGAATGTCGGGGAAGTTAGCACCCGTTATCAGGGTAAAGTAGATATGAGAGTTTTGTGATGATATAGCAGATGGTTAAGAAGAAACGTGTGGTTTGTGCATGGTGGAGCTCCAGACAGATAGAGTTTGAAGCACTTTAAGCAAATCAACTGTCCGCCCCCGGTAGCTGAGTGGTCAGCGCGACGGATTGTCAATCCTAAGGGCCCGAGGTCGATTCCCAGCTGGGTCGGAGATTTTCTCCGCTCAGGGGCTGGGTGTTGTGTTGTCCTAATCATCATCATTTCATCCCCATCGACGCGCAAGTCACCGGAGTGGCGTCAAATCGAAAGACTTGCACCAGGCGAACGGTCTACCCGACGGGAGGCCCTAGCCACACGACATTATTATAAGTAAATCAACTGCGCTGAATTCTCAAGTATTGTTCCAGTGTCTGGGATCAGCGCCAAGATAGTACTGGCAATATAGAAATGCTTGTAGAAGACAAACACATGTACTCTTAAGGCTACATGGTTCTGCACTTAAACACACTGTAATGTTAAAGCCAGGTGGTTTCTGTATTAGTCATGCAGAATACATAGCTCTTAATACTCTCATGCAGAACATACCTGCCTAACATCTGACATACATCCAACCTGCAAGTTTTCTATCCCACTCAGCACGGTGACAATCTTCAAGAAAATATAACTACTTCTTTGTGATACATGCACAATATAGCTTTCCAGAGGTGTATAGTGCCCACTGTTCACATCCAGTCACAGATCAGAAACTATATTATGTTCGCATCAGTCCTATACAATAATCGTCCGCAACAGAGAATGCATCTTATGAGGAAACGGACAAACTCACAGCAGTGGTGTTAGACATGTGAAATGTCACACCATGCTACTCTAACTCCAGAAACAGAACACAGGCTCTTCCACACACAACATCTGTCACGAAAATGTATATATAGGGACTGCAATACCTCACAAACACCTGACACTAACTTAAAAGCATGGCAGTTATGAAACTAAAGACTCGACTTACGTGTGAGATGCAGCAGGGGAATTGACTATGTCGCATAAATATTAGTTCGTCTAGAGGAGGGTGCTGAAACAGGTTTTCCATCGATGGACATGTTTCGTCACTCATGCATTGGAAGTCCTCTGCTGACTGTGGTATAACAGGTTTGCTGTTAACGATCGCAGGTAGATAGTGCTCTAAGTCACAAAAAGAACACGCAGTTGTATACTAGTCAAAAGCGGGTTATACTACCCAAGTGATACACCCCGAGAAAACAACGGAAAAATGGTTAAATACGTGATAAATAACCTGCAGCAACATCTCCCTCTCTCTATAATATATCAGTGTACCATTAAATCATACCGAGTAACAATCCCATCCCAACCGATCACTTCATCCACTTTCTATCAACGTTTAACGCAGATCCAAGTCAATTGAAGGGCAGTTGGTCCTCTTTTTCCAGGAAAGCACAAAGACAGCAATCAACTTGCATCTGTCACTTTTACCTCAGTAGACATGTAGTAGAATGTAATTTAAAAAACCATGCAGCAGCTGTTCTGTAAGGTATTTGTTAGCTGAAACCGCATGATTGTGATTGGTGGAGAGTACAGAGAAGCACATTGTAAATACTATTTGTTAGGGTTTCAAAAACCTAAACATCCTGCAAAGAAGCAAACGCGATCCATTTCATAGTTATATACTGCAGTCCCCCAGCTGGTAATAACATAGGTCTGAAAAGTAAGTGTATTGGTCACAGGATTTTGTACATTTCTTATGACTTCAATCTAGCGCTGTGTTTTTAAGGTGATTCGACACATAGCACACTGTCTACTGTATGTGACCTTTCTCAAACAACCATCACGCTGCCTCTCCTATAACCTAGTGCATACAGGGTGTTACAAAAAGGTACGGCCAAACTTTCAGGAAACATTCATCACACACAAAGAAAGAAAATACGTTATGTGGACATGTGTCCGGAAACGCTTACTTTCCATGTTAGAGCTCATTTTATTACTTCTCTTCAAATCACATTAATCATGGAATGGAAACACACAGCAACAGAACACTTTGTTACAGGAAATGTTCAAAATGTCCTCCGTTAGCGAGGATACATACATCGACCCTCCGTCGCATGGAATCCCTGATGCGCTGATGCAGCCCTGGAGAATGGCGTATTGTATCACAGCCGTCCACAATACGAGCTCGAAGAGTCTCTACATTTGGTACCGGGGTTGCGTATACAAGAGCTTTCAAATGCCCCCATAAATGAAAGTCAAGAGGGTTGAGGTCAGGAGAGCGTGGAGGCCATGGAATTGGTCCTCTACCAATCCATCGTATGAAATCATGATAACGTGCTCCATTGAGCGTAGGTGGAAGAACATGGGGCCCAATCAAGACATCACCAACAATGCCTGCCCAAACGTTCGCAGAAAATCTGTGCTGATGACGTGATTGCACAATTGCGTGCGGATTCTCGTCAGCCCACACATGTTGATTGTGAAAATTTACAATTTGATCACGTTGGAATGAAGCCTCGACCGTAAAGAGAACATTTGCACTGAAATGAGGATTGACACATTGTGGGATGAACCATTCGCAGAAGTGTACCTGTGGAGGCCAATCAGCTGCTGATAGTGCCTGCACACGCTGTACATGGTACGGAAACAACTGGTTCTCCCGTAGCACTCTCCATACAGTGGCGTGGTCAATGTTACCTTGTACAGCAGCAACTTCTCTGACGCTGACATTAGGGTTATCGTCAACTGCACGAAGAATTGCCTCGTCCATTGCAGGTGTCCTCGTCGTTCTAGGTCTCCCGCAGTCGCGAGTCATAGGCTGGAATGTTCCGTGCTCCCTAAGACGCCGATCGATTGCTTCGAACGTCTTCCTGTCGGGACACCTTCGTTCTGGAAATCTGACTCGATACAAACGTACCGCGCCACGGCTATTGCCCCGTGCTAATCCATACATCAAATGGGCATCTGCCAACTCCGCATTTGGAAACATTGGACTGACTGCAAAACCACGTTCGTGATGAACACTAACCTGTTGATGCTACGTACTGATGTGCTTGATGCTAGTACTGTAGAGCAATGAGTCGCATGTCAACACAAGCACCGAAGTCAACATTACCTTCCTTCAATTGGGCCAACTGGCGGTGAATCGAGAAGGACAGTACACACTGACGAAATTAAATGAGCTCTAACATGGAAATTAAGCGTTTCCGGACACATGTCCACATAACATCTTTTCTTTATTTGTGTGTGAGGAATGTTTCCTAAAAGTTTGGCCGCACCTTTTTGTAACACCCCGTATATCGCAGAAGCTCTGTTACACTGCCAACATGGCATCGGCACAGAATGCGTTACAAGTATTGTTTGTTAGTGTGAGAAATATCCAGCGGTGGCATGAGGTAGTTGCAAATATTGAGTTGACACCATCGAGGATAAATATTATCTAAAATAAATTAAATTTAAGTCTACATAGTGAATTTAAAACCTTATTAGGACCAAAATTCTTTACTTAGCCGAATCACTTTCTGAATTCGCTGAGAATGGTGGATTTATTAAGAACTTACACCGCCGGCGCGTGCACCAGAGCTTTCGGTCTCTTTATACAAACTCCAGCAATAACGATAACCATCTATATTCAACGTTGCGGTGTTTGTGTAGAAGACTACTTCATTTGGAAGTAATACCATGCTTCGATTTATGAAGCTCGTATAGTTTTTAACACGGATATCGTTAGCAATACTTGTGTGCGCCTGTAGAACCAAGACTACTTTTTATGCAGGATAACAGTAACGTAGTCGTTGCGACCGTGTTTTAATAGGTGGTCGCTTATAAAACTATTACATATTCCTTCCTATATGTCGCTATATTAGCGTTAAGATCGCGGTATTTAATTGCAATTACACTGCTAAATATGTGGCTGGTTTCCTAAGACGATTCTGCCAGGTGTGCGGCTGCGTGGGAGAGAAGGCCAGTTGTCGTTGTTGTGGTCTTCAGTCCTGAGACTGGTTTGATGCAGCTCTCCATGCTACTCATCCTGTGCAAGCTTCTTCATCTCCCAGTACCTACTGCAACCTACATCTTTCTGAATCTGCTTAGTGTATTCATCTCTTGGTCTCCCTCTACGATTTTTACCCTCCACGCTGCCCTCCAATACTAAATTGGTGATCCGTTGATGCCTCAGAACATGTCCTACCAACCGATCCCTTCTTCTGGTCAAGTTGTGCCACAAACTTCTCTTCTCCCCAATCCTATTCAATACTTCCTCATTAGTTATGTGATCTACCCATCTAATCTTCAGCATTCTTCTGTAGCACCACATTTCGAAAGCTTCTATTCTCTTCTTGTCCAAACTATTTATCGTCCATGTTTCACTTCCATACATGGCTACACTCCATACAAATACTTTCAGAAACAACTTCCTGACACTTAAATCAATACTCGATGTTAACAAATTTCTCTTCTTCAGAAACACTTTCCTTGCCATTGCCAGTCTACATTTTATATCCTCTCTACTTCGACCATCATCAGTTACTTTGCTCCCCAAATAGCAAAACTCCTTTACTACTTTAAGTGTCTCATTTCCTAATCTAATTCCCTGAGCATCACCCGACTTAATTCGACTACATTCCATTATCCTCGTTTTGCTTTTGTTGATGTTCATCTTATATCCTCCTTTCAAGACACTGTCCATTCCATTCAACTGCTCTTCCAAGTCCTTTGCTGTCTCTGACAGCGAACCTCAAAGTTTTTATTTCTTCTCCATGGATTTTAATGCCTACTCCGAATTTTTCTTTTGTTTCCGTTACTGCTTGCTCAATATACAGACTGAATAACATCGGGGAGAGGCTACATCCCTGTCGCACTCCCTTCCCAACCACTGCTTCCCTTTCACGTCCCTCGACTCTTATAACTGCCATCTGGTTTCTGTACAAATTGTAAATAGCCTTTCGCTCCCTGTATTTTACCCCTGCCACCTTCAGAATTTGAAAGAGAGTATTCCAGTCAACATTGTCAAAAGCTTTCTCTAAGTCTACAAATGCTAGAAACGTAGGTTTGCCTTTCCTTAATCTTTCTTCTAAGATAAGTCGTAAGGTCAGTATTGCCTCACGTGTTCCAGTATTTCTACGGAATCCAAACTGATCTTCCCCGAGGTCGGCTTCTACTAGTTTTTCCATTCGTCTGTAATGAATTCGCGTTAGTATTTTGCAGCTGTGGCTTATTAAACTGATTGTTCAGTAATTTTCACATCTGTCAACACCTGCTTTCTTTGGGATTGGAATTATTATATTCTTCTTGAAGTCTGAAGGTATTTCCCCTGTTTCATATATCTTGCTCACCAGATGGTAGAGTTTTGTCAGGACTGGCTCTCCAAAGGCCGTCAGTAGTTCCAATGGAATGTTGTCTACTCCGGGGGCCTTGTTTCGACTCAGGTCTTTCAGTGCTCTGTCAAACTCTTCACGCAGTATCGTATCTCCCATTTCAAATTCATCTACATCCTCTTCCATTTCCATAATACTGTCCTCAAGTACATCGCCCTTGTATAGACCCTCTATATACTCCTTCCACCTTTCTGCTTTCCCTTCTTTGCTTACAACTGGGTTTCCATCTGAGCTCTTGATGTTCATACAAGTGGTTCTCTTATCTCCAAAGGTTTCTTTAATTTTCCTGTAGGCTGTATCTATCTTACCCCTAGTGAGATAAGCGTCTACATCCTTACATTTTTCGTCTAGCCATCCCTGCTTAGCCATTTTGCACTTCCTGTCGATCTCATTTTTGAGACGTATATATTCCTTTTTGCCTGCTTCATTTACTGCATTTTTATATTTTCTCCTTTCATCAATGAAATTCAATATTTCTTCTGTTACCAAGGATTTCTACTAGCCCTCGTCTTTTTACCTACTTGATCCTCTGCTGCCTTCACTACTTCATCCCTCAAAGCTACCCATTCTTCTCTACTGTATTTCTTTTCCCCATTACTGTCAATTGTTCCCTTATGCTCTCCCTGAAACTCTGTACAACCTCTGGTTCTTTCAGTTTATCCAGGTCCCATCTCCTTAAGTTCCCACCTTTTTGCAGTTTCTTCAGTTTTAATCTTCAGTTCATAACCAATAGATTGTGGTCAGAGTCCACATCTGCCCCTGGAAATGTCTTACAATTTAAAACCTGGTTCCTAAATCTCTGTCTTACCATTATATAATCTATCTGATACCTGTTAGTATCTCCAGGGTTCTTCCGTGTATACAACCTTCTTTCATGATTCTTAAACCGAGTTGTGCTCTGTGCAAAATTCTGCCAGGCGGCTTCCTCTTTCATTCCTTAGCCCCAATCCATATTCACCTACTACGTTTCCTTCTCTCCCTTTTCCTACTACCGAATTGCAGTCACCCATGACTATTAAATTTTCGGTACCCTTCACTATCTGAATAATTTATTTTATCTCCTCATACATTTCTTTAACCTCTTCGTTATCTGTGGAGCTAGTTGGCATATAAACTTTACTACTGTGGTAGCCGTGGGCTCCTTGTCTATCTTGGCTACAATAATCCGTACACAATGCTGTTCGTAGTAGCTTACCCGCGCTCCTATTTTTTTTATTCATTGTTAATCCTACTCCTGCACTACCCCTATTTGATATTGTATTTGTAACCCTGCAGTCACCTGACCAAAAGTCTTGTGCCTCCTGCCACCAAAGTTCACTAATTCCCACTATATTTAACTTTAACCTATCCATTTCCCTTTTTAAATTTTCTAACCTACCTGACCGATTAAGGGATCTGACATTCCACGCTCCGATCCGTAGAACGCCAGTTTTCTTTCTCCTGATAACGACATCCTCTTGAGTAGTCCCCGCCCGGAGATCCGAATGGGGGACTATTTTACCTCCGGAATATTTTACCCAAGAGGACGCCATCATCGTTTAATCATACAGTAAAGCTGCATGTCCTTGGGAAAAATTACGGCCGTAGTTTCCCCTTGCTTTCAGCCGTTCGCAGTACCAGCACAGCAAGGCCGTTTTGGTTATTGTTACAAGGCCAGATCGATCAATCATCCAGACTGTTGCCCTTGCATTTACTGAAAAGGCTGCTGCCCCTCTTCAGGAACCACACGTTTGTCTGGCCTCTCAACAGGTACCCCTCCGTTGTGGTTGCACCTATGGTACGGCTATCTGTATCGCTGAGGCACGCAAGCCTCCCCACCAACGGCAAGGTCCATGGTTCATGGGGGAGGGAAGGCCAGTGACCGAAACGAATTGACATTTCCAGCTTAAGGTACGAACCGTCGCTGAGCCACCTGAGTTGGACTGGCTGGGGTACAAACGTGCAGCTGACCTAACAGTGTCGCCCTCTAGGCAGGTGAATAGCGAACTAATACTCAGTACGTGTTGGAGGTCCTTCGTGATCGCGTGTGTTGCGAGTATTCTCCGAGGAAACTTGAGAAGATTCAGTAAGGTCGAGTGTTGGCACTGGACAATTATTTCCTCCCATGTAAACTGACTGGTTGAATGTTTGTACTGGCGTTCTACACATTTCCCGTCTTAATTTCGTTGAGAGAACGTAGATTGTGATGTGTGTTGCGTGCACCTATATGATGAAAAAGAGGTGGAAGAGACGTTTGTTGATTCTCTAGACATGAGAAATACTTACGATTAATAGTATTAAGATCTCGGTTGACTTTGTAAAGTGCAGGGATGATCGGGAATCTGTTATATCATTGACATCGGTAATCTTTAAAAAGTGCGAGTTTTCACGCAAAGATCTTTACAGACGAAATAAGTTTCTAGTTACTCAGTGGTTTGCAGCACGTCCCACATAATTACCTCATTAAAGTTTCGGGTTTCTATAAACATAATTTCCACCCCTTACGTTCGGAATTATACTGTACAAGCGATCGGTAGGATACTGCTATGTGGTTGATATCAAGAACTATCGCGTAAATGGTATGATATTCTGGCCAATCATATGAAATACATGATATTCAGGAAATTTTCATATGCTACTCGATGGTTTCAATATAAAAATGTCATAAATACGGTCGTTCTTTTGGCTCGTAAAATAGGATATTGCAGCTGTTATCCGTTTCGAGATCAGTAAATTAAATCGCGATTGACGAAGCTTTATTCAAAGGTAGTGCTCAGAAAGTAAATGCTTTTTATAATCCCAGAGTCTGGAGATTATCGCATCTCGTTGTAGAAACCACAGCAGCAAGCAGGCCAGATCGGAAACATTACCGTTAGTGGGCGCCTTTGAGCGGGGGAACCAGCCCAGCCGTTGTACTCCAGTTCGGAAAGTGACCACTGTCCACGGAGGGTGATCACGCACCAGGTCAGCGCATGAGGGGACAGTTGCCACGTGACTGTTGACCACTGTGGATGACCCACCGACCTCGAGGGAAATATTTAGTATTGTGACTATGTACGGTGCAAGTGCTTATGTGTTTTGGGACCTGTCCCTCTTCGTGGTATATGTACGAGTGTCTGGTCGTCGATAGCTATATGCAAGCCGCAGAAGCGTTGAGTTTGTACGGTGCAGATACCTATTGTGTTTACTACTTCGATATGGTAAGGTGGTACAATCGTTTTTGGTAATACAGCAACGTTGGAGATCAGTTGCACGTCGAAAAATTCAATCTCTCCTCGACAGTAAAAGAGTAGCGTATTTGAGGAAGGGTCTTGGGCGACAGTTTCCGTATTTCATGATCTGTAGACCACTGTTGCAGGCTTAAACTGTCAATGCAATATGACTGCTGTATCTTTTTCGAACTGTAAATTCAGAAAGAACCAATCAGAATGCTTAATTCACAGGAATTTCCTTGACGTCTGAGAGTCACAAGACATCCTTTGCGCAGGGCATAGGAGCCTCCACAGACAGGTTCCAACAAGACGGAGGCAGAGCAAGGTATCTACAGAAAGTTCTGTGAGGTCTGAGAGACATGTTATGTCTTCAGAATGAGATTTTATCCTCTGCAGCGGAGTGTGCGCTGATATGAAACTTCCTAGAAGATTAAAACTGTGTGCTGGACCGAGACTCGAACCCGGGACCTTAGGAAGGTAGGAGACGAGGTACTGGCAGAAGTAAAGCTGTGACGACGGGGCGTGAGTCGTGCTTGGGTAGCTCAGTTGGTAGAGCACTTGCCCGCGAAAGGCAAAGGTGCCGCGTTCGAGTCACAGTTTTAATCTGCCAGGAAGTTTCATGTGATGTGCTCTTTGTTCGAGTGTTCAGAGACAAGTCCAAGCAGACCAGACTCCTCTGGTACAGACAGGTGGGATGCTGTCCCACCAACCGCCATTGTGGCTTTAGAGCGTTCCCAGACCAGCAGTTGTAGGACATCGAAAATTCACCGAAAATTCCAGCCATTTTTCTCGTCTGTAAGACAATGCTTCGGATTCTGTGTGTGTTTCTTCTTTCACGATCTATTTTGGTTCTAGAAATATGTCATGAACTTTTTGATATGTAAACGTTCCGATTTACCCGTCGGTGCTTAGACACCGGCGTGCTTCGAGAACTGAGGAAAAAAAAAGAGCATTAACATTCCTGACTGCAGCAGCAAATATAAAGTAACCCCTCTCAGCGTTTCAGAAAAGCGATGAACACCACGGCAGTTGTAGGACTCAGAAAACTCGAGAAGTGTTGGGCGTCCTATTTAGAGTTATAGAGTTACAGAGATATTTATTTCGACTTCCATGCTGACATCGGTTACGGGATCTGTAAATTAATTCGCGATTGACGAATCTGTTCTTATTGACACAGATTAGAAAGTACATATACAAACAATTCCAAAGTCTGGAGATGGTCGCACCTCCAACTGCAGCTCTCACAGTGCTTTGTGTGCAAGTGTGTCTGGAGTAGCAGTTTCGTGATATATATATATATATATTCAGTTTGTGAAGCGAATTGTTTAATTAATAGTTGCTGTGGCACATCTTCTGGACCATCAGCATTTGCATAGTTCAAGATAGGTATGTGACAATATTCCGAACATTGCTTATACACCAGCTTCAATAATTCCTAAAACACTTCGTGTTCAACGACGAGGAGTATCCGTGTGCCACAAAGAAAATGTGCCACGGAAGAGGAGGGAGGCTGAGGTATTTCCCAGGGCGACAGGAAGTGTTAGCGTGGTCCACGGCTGCTGCATGTCGAGCCCCAGCCGGTGCATGCCTTCTTCCAGCGGGCGAGACCCTGATGATTGGTGAGACACGATAGCCAGATTGTTTAACTTCGTCTAAATTGTTTAAAGATCAGCATAAATTACGAGGTGTATTGTGAGTTCAGAAATAAATAAACAATCTTCTTAAACAAACTGTTTGAACACGCCTTATGAACACTATATTAGCCTACCGTCATGTTGTCCTCCCAGTCTAGTAACTAGACATAGATTGACTGAATTTCCAGCCACTTTCCAGATGGCGGTGGAGAAGGGTGGGAATGGGGGAGGGGAGGGTGACGCAGGCGCAATAGCTCCCTCTGGTGGCAGTGTCATGAACTAGATTAGCTGGTCTCCGGACCTTAAGGTGAGCACAAAAATGTTGATATTCCCGCGAATAAATTAGATTTTCCCGCCGTTTATTTTAAATTCACGCAATTTCCAGGGTTGGAGATAGCTGGAGTTAGGTTAGTGGAGGTAGCCCAATTGACCTGCTTTCCTCTAAAATTTGAGTTTCCCACCATGAAGACCGTGTTGCGTTGCCACATCCATGGCAGCCACCTTGAAGGCGCCATCTTGAATAAATCTACCAACAATGCAGAGTTGGGTGTTACTCCGTTTGCCCTATTAGTGACATGATCTCTAGTGACTTGCACTGTGTGTCTGTGACACTTCAGTGGCGCTGTTGCATCAGTGACGTATTTTGTGATCCGTAATATAAGGCGAATACACTTGGAGAAACATTTTGTAAATACTGGCTTTAACTTTGAACGTATTATATATATTATTTTTAAATTTGACACGCCAACGCATCTTACGTCAACTGTTCAGCTAATTAAGATATGGAGTACATTTATACCACAAACTGGCCACCTGCATTAACCTGTACTGAGTTACGTGTAATGATAATTCAATTTATGTATTATATTAATGATATGTGTGCTAGTTTTCGTAATGTATGTTTTACAGTGTTATGTATACTATTCACAGATCAAGTGATGCTAACTCTGTTTACCGGTCATCGTAAACAAATGTAATCTTGGCTAAGAAGCTATCTATCTTCAATTTGAGTAGAGTTATATGTTCAGTAATTGTTCCATAGAGTGGAAGGAGCTGTCAAGCAGATACGATTTCAGTTTTCGTATGAAATTAATTTTGTCATTTACTACCTTATTCATTGCTGACAAGTGTGATTATTACATGAATTGAGATGAATGTTGGGTTTGTCGGAGAGCTGTTAGAGAAAAGGAATCATTGGATTCACACTCAATATCATCATCACCATATCAAGTTTTTGTTTAATCATCCTTCCCTGTCCCAATTTCAAGTAGATTGCGGCTGATCTTTCCATCTTTTTGTAGAACGCCCAACATTCCTTTCCCCTTGACGTGTATGTTATAATTCGTTCTTCTCGCATCCTTTATGTGTGTTCATGCCATTTTTTTCTGTACTCCTCTGTTTTCTCAAATGTGCTCTTGACACGCAGTTCATTCCTTATTTCACTACTGTTTATCCGAACTGTGAGTCGGTAATCAGCTAGAGGTCTTAGGAGTCTCATCTCTGCTGCCGCAGTCCTCCTCTTTTGACTGGCGGTTAGAGTCCAAGTCTCTGACCCATACATAAAAATTAACACTTCCAACACATTACAAAATTTTATTACTGTCTCTTTTCTAACTTTTTTGAGGAGAGTGCGATTTATAGCACTTATCAAGTGCAACTCAGTATCTGCTACCTAATCTCTCTGGATTTCTCGGAGCGACTGATTAATGGTAATCGTCTGGTAGTTTTGCAATCGAAAAATATCTTTTCGACACTGTATTTAATAGTCTGTCTGTCCCTTTATTTCGCCCCTACACACCAATAATCAGTAGGTGAAATCAAATTAAAAAGACGTATTATTAACACCCAGTTACTATTCAGAAACGTTTTGAAATAGCAGCCGGTGCCATCAATTTTCAAGACAGGGAAAATTGTTAAGACATAAAAGAAAGAAACTCATTTCATTTGCAAATACCACGTGCTTCATGGTAAAAGACTTTCGTCTGTTTTAAGGTACAAGACGGTACTCGACCGTGAAGTATGGCTTAACTACCCACATGTTGTGTAGCTAGTTTCAAATGTACATAGAATTTTCATCACTGTAAAACTTTATAACTGAAGAATTAACAATATACTCCAAATAGCTTTAACACATTATACAGACTTAAATATGTAGAACTGTTAACATTTAGAAACGGTGCACGAAACGCAACCACATATCTCACAACAACTAAAAACGGTAGGTACTCTCCCCCTACTTTAACGTAGATGAAATAAGTGGAATTTGGAATTTGTTGGGACATAAAGCTATGATGGAATGTGTGACGAAGAGTCATTATTTAATGATATAAGCGATGGAGAAGAAGTGCAAGGAGTAGTGATTAACCAAACGTAGGTGTGCTGAACAGAGCACTTTGAAGGATTGGTACCAAACTTTCGGTAGGTAGCAGGTGAATTAATTGAAGAAGAGGACAGTATAATAAAAAAGAAAGCATGATGGCCCGCATCTCGTGGTCGTGTGGTAGCGTTCTCGCTTCCCGCGCCCGGGTTCCCGGGTTCGATTCCCGGCGGGGTCAGGGATTTTCTCTGCCTCGTGATGGCTGGGTGTTGTGTGTTGTCCTTAGGTTAGTTAGGTTTAAGTAGTTCTAAGTTCTAGGGGACTGATGACCATAGATGTTGAGTCCCATAGTGCTCAGAGCCATTTGAACCAAAGCATGATGAATGACGAGGATAAGGTGGAAAGTGATAATAATGAATATAGTGACAAAGCAGTATGCAGTGATGAGGACGTGGAAGAGTCAGACGCAAGCTCAGTATCGAGTGAGGAACGAAACATGGAATACAATTAAAGAATAGCGTCATTGAGAGATGAGCTTGGGTTCAGTGGTATTTAAATAGAAATTAAACGTGAGAAATGTACGATATGTACATGAATTGGGGAATTTTTCCTATTTTAATGCAAAGAAAACAACAGAAAAAAAATCACAGGAGCCCTCCAACAGGGCCGGCCGAAGTGGCCGTGCGGTTAAAGGCGCTGCAGTCTTGAACCGCAATACTACTACGGCCGCAGGTTCGAATCCTGCCTCGGGCATGGATGTGTGTGACGTCCTTAGGTTAGTTAGGTTTAACTAGTTCTAAGCTCTAGGGGACTAATGACCTCAGCAGTTGAGTCCCATAGTGCTCAGAGCCAGCCTCCAACAGGAAAAATTAATCGAACCGAAGCTGTGGGACACGAAAGCGGAAAACCCTCCAGATAAATATGCTGCTACCGTGTGTGTGTAATGAATTCAGAGTGGGTTAAGAAGCCATTGAAAATGACTTACTACAAGAAGAAGAAAGAGATACTACAAATAAATGATGACTAACTGACAACCTCAGCTGCCGACAGGTGTTGTTGATATATCTCGATGTGTACAGCTGAAAATGTGTGCCCTGACCGGGACTCGTACCCGGGATCTTCTGCTTACATGGCAGACGCTCTATCCATCTGAGCCACCGAGGACACAAATGAGTAGCGCGACTGCAGGGACTTATCCCGTGCACGCTTCTCGAGAGACTCATTCCCAACTGTCCACAATTCCACATATGTATTGAACCTTATAGACATTTGCCCACCAACTCATTACTCGCGCACGCTTTGGCGATTCCCGTAAGAGTTTGGGCAACCTGTGCCCATTCGCACAGACGAAGGTCAATGGCTGGGTAGCCTTTAACTATATATACGAAGACATTAACTTGTTCTCGAAAGAACAGGAACTTGTACAGATTCCTTTTCTGTGCTAAAAGTTGCAGAGCTTCAGACCGGAAACAAATGTGCTTGGACTTCAAAGTGAAATCAGTATAGATATCCCATGACATTCTGCTAGTTCCATGATCGAGTATGAGTATTATTTTAGGAGTAAACTGAATGAAGAACCTTAAA
Source organism: Schistocerca americana (assembly GCF_021461395.2). NCBI lineage: Eukaryota > Metazoa > Arthropoda > Insecta > Orthoptera > Acrididae > Schistocerca > Schistocerca americana. The sequence continues at coordinate 686,466,507 of NC_060122.1, forward strand.
GGTGTGATTGACGGAAAAGTAACATTATAAAATACTATATTAAAAATGGAAGATTATGTAAGATTTGGTAAAAGTAATATAGATACTGTCAAACTAGTGGGAGATCAGTCTCAATGCCAACGGTCGTAAGTTCTGTAAATGATGTGCATTATATGTCTCGAATATCAGATGGAAGTGCTCATAACAGAATTATAAAATATGGTAAACTATATAGTGGCAGTCGATGAAGAGTATCACTAGATAATCTAGAGATATTTTTCAGATAAACCTGGTACAGTAATGAGTTTGAGTGCAAGTTATCAAGCCACACGAGCTACATTTTGTAAAACATTTCGCCGTGCCTATCTCTAAGGAGTAAGCAGTTTTAAAGCACTAAACAGAATGGAAAACAGTGGCTGAACGTTGAGATAGCGAATACAATAACCGTTAGTAATTGTAGGTGAGAAAGTAGTAGTAATCGATGTTAGAACTCTTAACACAAAAGTACAAAGAGAACTAGACGGTCAGAAAAACCAAGAAAAGTAGTACGCAGATTCTAATGTGACAGCCAGAGAATGGTAGGTGGCGTTATATCGGAAGCTGAGGAGTACAAATCGAGTGGAGAATGGCTGTACCTCCACATAAGACGAAATCCGCCACCACATCCCTCCAACCTTATTTTCAGGATCGGACAACTGGTACTCTTCCTACCTCTAATACAAGCCCTCTAAAACAATACGCTCTACATTCCCATCTGAGTTCCCTAACCCCTTCTCTTGCATTTCCGTAAAGTATCCAGCGATGTTTGATGCCCCTAGTTGTGCATCTTTGAATTCCTTCGGCGTCTTCATTGAAAACGGACTTTGTAAGAGGCTCAGTCACTGTACAGCACTATGCAATAGATCACACTACATATCTAGTTGCAATGTATTTAGGCTTGATAGTGCCATTGTCTTAAGTTTTCAGAAGCTGTGAACCAAAATCATTTCATACTGAGGGGTAAAAGAATTGTGGTAGCCTTGCAGAACGAAGAACCCTGGTGACCTCTCATCTGACCTTCTCGATTCGACTCAGCACTCCTTCACTCGTAAACCTATTTACTCATCTAATTTTCAACATTCTTCTCGAGCATCTGATTTCAAAAGTTACTATTCATTTTCTATTATAATTAATTCTCAGTACCGGTCCTCAAATGTGATGTGGTACAACGTACAACGTCAAACACTGTCCATTTCGTTTCCATGCCTACACGCATACGCTGCAAATCACTGCGAAGTGCATGGTGCAGATTACTTCTCATTGTATCACTTATTATGAGCGCGTACAATGACTGTTTAAATGTTTTGTCACTCTGCGATGCAGTTATAACCTACTCCAACCTTTTTGGTGCCTACAAGAGAGATGCGTCGGAGGTAGTTCTGTATTTTTAAATTCCTCAGATAATACCGTTTCCTGAAACTTTGTGAGTAGGCATTCACATGATGGTTGGCGTCTATCTTGCAACATCTGAGAGTTCAGCTATTTCAGTGCATCCGTGTTACTGTCCCGTGGATACACCAAATCTGTCGTCATTAGCCCTTATTATACTCTCAGTTTCTCCTGTTAGCCTTGTTTGGTTTGGGTGCTTTACGCTTGAGATATATTCTGAGAATGGATGCACGAGTGTTTTGTGGAACATCTCCTTCGTATTTCTCTGCCTCGTGATGACTGGGTGTTGTGTGATGTCCTTAGGTTACATAGGTTTAAGTAGTTCTAAGTTCCAGGGGACTGATGACCGTAGATGTTAAGTCCCATAGTGGTCAGAGCCATTTGAACCATTTGAACCATCTCCTTCGTAAACTATTTATATTTTCCCAGTATCGTAATAATGAACTGAACTCTATCACGTGATTTACCTGAGACTGAACCTGTGAGATCATTTCATTTTATATCGCTACAAACTGTTCAAGTCAGATGTTTGTATGAGTTGGCTGATTCAGCTATGACTTAATTGATATTTTAGTCTTAGGAAATTACTTTAATGTGTTAAGTGCACAATTTTACATTTCTGTACATTTAAAGGATATTGCCAATCTTTGCACCCCTTTGAAATCTAATCAAGGTCTGACTGAATATCTGTGCAGCCTTTTTGAGATGGCACTTCATTTTAGACAACTGAATCCGAAACACACATCTCTAGTGGCGCACCTGAAGTTCCTTGAAAGTCTACCGATGACTCTTCATCCAAGACGTTACGCCTGCCCTGCCAAGAAATTCTCAGTACTCTTGCTCAAAAGCCTCAGCGTTTTACAGAAGAAATACTGTATCTTCCCAACTGTCTTGATCCATGGCTTTCAGGATATTATATGATAAAAGCGCGATTTCTGCTTCTCCGCGACGGGTTTGACTGTGTGCTCGGCATTTCTTACTGTGGAGTGCGGAGGCGTGCCTGCAGTTCTTCCAGCTGCCCCGAGCACCTCCTCATTCCAGAGTAAAAGCCAGGAATTAATGTTTCTGCTCTTTCGAGGTTTTGCTGCGGGGCTGCGCTTTAAGCAGGGAGCGTTGCACCTATTAATATAACTTTATCCCGGCCGAGTGGTGGGCGGTGCACCGAGATTAAGTTACGAATTACAGACACTCGCGCGCACCAAAAGACCTGCGCTCGCGCCATTTATATTTCATTTTAATTACCGCTCATCTATCATTTCTCACATTTTCTTAATTAACACTTTTGCGGAGCGACGCAAATGGAAGGCAAATGAATGCCGCCCGAGAGGCAGAACAAAAAATAAAAACAACGGCGAGGACGAGTAATATTCTTCGAGTAATTTCTTCACCTTTAGGAGGAACACCTCGGCTGATTAAGTGCGGATAGATGCGCGAGCAAAAAAGCAGCCGGGTATCGAATGCCTTTTCACCAGGAAGCGGATGAAACAGCCGCCGAGGCCACGTGTTTTGCTGGCGCCAGGTGAGCGCCGGCGAGTTCGGCCCGCCTGCTAATTCATGTTGTTTAATTCCGCGTGCAGAGCAGGGCGCTGCGCAGCCCTTTGCGCCCTTTCCCACAACCGGGGATTAATTTAAAGGCCCTGCTGCCTACGAAGAGGGCTGAAGGTGCGGGCACGCGGCCAGCCACCTCCGCCGCCCAACCAAACTGCCATTATCTTGTGGCCGAGTACGCCTCCTCTATAAGGAACACTGGCGCTGCTTCCTCCTTGGTACCATACAATCAAAAACCAAAATCTGAATACAAAAAGCTGAGGAAATCAAAAATAATTCTGAGAGACATAATCACGTCCAGGACTCTTAAAAACTCCTACCTTCATAGTGAATAGTCTGTACGAGGGTAGTCACACAGTGTAAGACGTCGTGGTCTCCTGACCATTGCTTACAAATTCCTCCCTCACAATCATATTCCGCACATCCAGACGCTTCATTCGAACCCAAACTCGATAAGATAAAGTCAATGTCGTATGAATTCATGTAAACGATATGCAAATAACTAGTAAATCGCCAATGCGCACTGAGATTGAAATACTCGAGGCTGGCGTACACACATACATTCCAGACACAACGGTCACAGGAGCTTTTAGTTCGGGAGACGCAAACCGCACACCAGGGGGCCGGTCCCTTCAGAGGACGACTCAACCTATCTACGTTGGAGCGCGACCGCCCATAGAGCAGACGGCGTTCGCCCGAGTGAAAGGAAGAACGACACCGTGTTCAGCTTAAAATCAAATTCCGCTACATTGTGTGGGAGCGCCCAGCCTTCGCATTCTTTACAAATATAGCACGCAGTTTCAGAGATTTTCACAGGGAGACAGCAAACGCCAAACGCCGATGCTACAAATTTCCGGATTGGTCGCCTTAAACGAAACGCCATTCTCCAGTTTTAGAAGAGCAATGCTGATTGGCAGACGATATTTCTGACGCCTTGAGCTGAAGGAGTAATGGAAGAGACCGAAAGATATACCCCTTCACGTCTGGCATGGAGAGGGGCTGTTCCATTGTCGCTCTTGCAGTGAGAACACGTAACGAGAGCGTGCAGGCTCGTACGTGTACTCAAAGAGCGAGGAACAAGTCTCTCCTCAGTACTTCACTGGGAGAGCACCTCTGCTTAGAGCGAATCAGACTGCGACTCCCTACTGAGTCCTTGCGATTAAGCATTGTTCACTATGTTGGTCGCCACACTTATTGTGCGGTGTGAACGGACAGAGTTATAGTTAAACGCCTGCAAGCGAATTTTTGAGTGGCATCGCGGTGGACTGGTTATCTGACCAGTGTAACACGCCAATAGTTAGACTAGGGGCGAATAGGAGTCCTTGACTTCATCAAGGCGTAGGGAGAGTTTGATTGGCGAAGGTCAATCCAGATAGAACGGGAGTTATCTTATTTGTCAGCAGCGAGCGGCGCAGACAGCAGCCATCGCAGCTTACGGTATTGTGCACTACAGCTCTTGCGAGCCCCATATTTCCTCCACAACAGTACACTCTACTGCATTTCACACGTGACAGTCTCGACCGTACCTAGCAACATTCTAACGGATAATTATTCAAGTTGAGTAGGCACAGCTCTCAGCCATTCTGCTAAGTCAATAACAATCTTAAACTTTGTATAGAAATTTCATTAGCGAATCCTATCCTTGAGAGGTAACTTCACATTCCGAAAAGAACCTGGAAATAACTTGTTCAGTTCATAACTAAAAGTGCCATTGTGATTTCTCAGAACGTTTGCAAAATAAATAATAATTTTCGTTAGTTTCATGTTTTTCTTACACTAACTAGCATTACTCCAGTACCCAAGTATCCCACTAGTTACGTAAGAAATTTTGTGAATTTTTGTGTCATTTCCTTACAGCGGACGACTCCAGAAGATATTTGTTGCTGAAAGTTTTTCAGGCATTTTTCTTTAGAACGTTAAGAGCGTCTGTCTGACTTCTGTAGTAGTGTGGGGGTGGAAATTGCATCTTGCAGGAGCCACAGGGTAAAGGGTACATCTCAGATTAATCCGCTGCGCAGAATGACAGAATAGCACCCACACGTCACCACAGAACAGTTTTAATTGTTTTTGCGGAGTTCACCTCGATAATTGGTTTGATGCAGCTCTCCACTCTATCCTACGGCAGCCTTTTCACCTCTGAATGTGTAGTGCAATCCACATCCATTTGAATCGGCTTATTGTATTGGCCTCCTGGCCTGCCTCTATATTTTTTACCCCACACACTTCCCTCCATCACTAAACGGATGATTCCTTGATTTCTCAGAATGTGTCCGCCGAGCGAAGTAGCGCAGTGGTTACCCTAATGGACTCGCTGCTACATTTAAATTGCGACATCGTGTGTATTGGTGTTCATGGAAGTATACAGGGTTGAGACGCCCTGCTAAACCCGCAGGACAGGACAGGTATTTTAAGTTGTGGGGAGGGGCCAAAATAAGCGGCTGTCAGTTACACTCGAACATACAACCTTTTATTTGATCGAACATTACAAGAGCCAAGGAAAATTTTAAAAAACACAGCTTTAGTTTTGGAACTTAATTAGTGGCTGAATGCGCCATACAATCTCATGCCTTAAGGGAAGACAACTTTAATTTAAAAACTGCTGAAAGCCAATAACTTAAAGCTCTACCAAAATAAGAAATTTAAAAGGCAAAGCCTTATCTTAAAACAGTTCCTTAATTAGGCTGAAGGCCCAAACAATCTGACACTTTAAGGGCAAACAACTTAAATTCAAAATCGGCTGGAGGCCCAACACTTAAGACTCAATAACATTAATTTTAAAAACTTCCAAAGGCTTTACGTAAAACAGTTCTTAAATTAGGCTGAAGGTCCAAACCATCTAACACCTTAAGAGCAAAACAGCTGAAGGCCTCAAGAAACTGACACATTAAGAGCAAAACAACATAAATTCAAAATCGGCTAAAGGCGCAACACTTAAGACTCAATAACATTAATTTTAAAAATCCCAAAGGCTTTATGTAAAACAAATTAGGCTGAAGGCCCGAACCATCTGACGCCTTAAGAGCAAAGCAACCTTAATCTAAAAATCGGCTAGAAGCAATACAAGTACAGACAACAAGGACAAACAAAAAAAGGCAGTACACCCAACGGCGCTCAGAAGTTCCGAGGGTCGGCCTGGAATTCAAACACTAACGCTCCCTTAGGTGAGAGAGGCAGTTGCCCCAACCATTGCCGATTCGACAACAACCCAACCGACAGACAGTCAACGGTCCCACCAACAAGATAACCTCCACTTCACCCGACCAACACACAACAGGGAGTTCAATGGAACAACGTAGAAGGTATTGGCGCCCACAACCAATTATACATTGAGCTGTCAAACTACACACCGTGCTGGATAGCGACAACGCGATGAGGAAAATACACTGCCTGAACTTACGTCAACGGCCAGGGCAGGTAACTGGAACGTTAACGGCCACAAGGCAGATGATTCCACTGGTACACTTCAGTTCAAATAACCAAGTACAGTTAAACTCCACCGGAGGGTGGCTAAAATTTGCCAACTTGAAAGCACACGTTGTTGCTCTCGGGAATATCCCAACAGCTGACAACCAACTCCAAACGACACAATGTGAACAGTCGTGGCTTGCTGGTAGATTAAGTCAAAACTCAAATTTCATGTCCAGGGAACAGCACCACACACTTCGACACCGCATAGAGGCCGCCAGTGGGCCTGGCCAAACTACGTGCCGCAGAGATTTCCTCGCTGCTCCATGCCAACTGACCAACTTCCCGCACGCAGCCCAGCCGGAAAGTATAAGCGCCAGGCGGAAGATAGTCCGAGGTGCGAATATCGATTCGCACTGCTGATGCCACCCTCAGAAAGAGAGGATAAAAGCATAATCACAACAACCGCAGGAGACTAAACACAGAATAGCAACCAAGGTTTAATCCAACACATAGCATGAGCCAGCCACGACTCAAGGGTGAACATTAACAAAGCCGACGAACTGCAGGGACAGTTTTATGCCTGGAAATGGACGGAAAGCGATGCTATTAGCAGATGTTCGGAAATGAATCGCTGCCATGGTAGATGACGCTGACGAATGACAGTTCCTCTCACCACGTGCCTTGTGTTTCTTGTGTATTATGGGCTGTGTGAGTGGCGCAGCTTACTGTGAGCAGCCAAGTGGTCCAGTATTCACCTTGGGAGCAAGCCGAATTGCGGCAATCACACGGCCTGCAGCACACAAGTAATACAATACCATTGTCGTCAGCGCCATCTACCTTGACAACCATCAAAACAAGTACCACATCTGACACCAGCTTAGGACCTTTTTTCCTCCATTTCCAGTCAGGACATTGCACTCGCTGCAAGTGATAGGACAGTAGCGGTTGTCCTGCAGGATACACATAATAACGCTTTGGCTTACACCATGTTGGCGGGCCACTCCTGGAACTTGCAGTAGGGTTCGTCTCAATATCCTGTAGAACAACTATGGAGTACGCGCAGTCCGCCGCCTCCCTGCACGTTCGTCTGTCTGAAAGGACCCATGATCACACAAACGCCCAAACAGGGCGTGTGATGTGGTTGGTATCCATGAGGGTACTTGTTATGGTGTAGTCGTGTTGCCTCTAAACCGTTTCCATCTGCTTGGTCGCACACAAACACCATCTTGGCTTTTACCCAACACGAATAGCGGGTCATTCTGCTGCTTACAGTGCGTTTCGTTAATCACACAGCCTACAACACACGAGATAAACACAGCACAAGGTCACCGGAACTGTCATTATCCAGCGCCATCTGCTGTGGCAACGATGCGTTTCCGGACACTTGTTCACGGGGCCTTTTATCGTCCACTTTGAATCAGGTATCCATCCGCCCAGTTTATCGGCAAGCAGATGGAAGCGGTCGAAAGGGCTGCACAGTTTTATTATTATTAAGGTTAACCCCCCCCCCGCCCCCCCCCCCCTCACACACACACACACACACACACACACACACACACACACACACATTATATAAGGTTGAGGATTGAATCGCGAAATACTAGGTTTAAGCAATAATAGTTATAGGTAAAAGAAAATTAGGTTCTGTTCGGAATGATGTGGTAATTTAGTTGGAAAATTCCACGGGCACCGCACAGCTGCTCGTGACGTCAGAGCAGGCAGGGGCTCAGAGTGCGCAGAGCAGTACGGCGTGCCATGGAGCTCTATCCATGGCGAAGTTCCGTGATAGTGGGACTCGATAGCAAAGGAGTTCTATGTATCAAACAGAACAGAATGCGACTCAGGACAATAAAGAGTGTCTGCTATTGTTACTAGTTGATTGTATGCAGTTATTCTCGACCGGAAGTTAAACCGATTTGTAATTAACCATGTCTGTGAACCTACCAGCGCTTGTTGCTGAATAACAGTAGGAATTTCACAGGAATAGTCCGGCGGAAAGCGGGATCCCTCCGAGACTAGTAGGAACATCACTTCAAGAAAGAGAGATATCTAGCGTCGGCCGTCTTGATTGAGGTTTTCTGTGATTTCCCTAAATGTCGGGATGGTTTCTTTCTTAATCCGAGCTTCGTCAGGACGAGAAACATATTTCCTTCCTTGCTTCAGAATGGGTGCTATCAAATGACTTCTTGTTTTAGTTAAGCTGTGCCACAAATTTATTTTCTTTGATTATCACCTTGAAAAAAGTTATGTTTATTGGGAGGTACACTCAACAGTGCTGGCACAACCGCACCACGGTCTCATAGCCTGCCGTTCGTGGAGCAAAAACGAGATGATGCAGCCCATTGATAAAGCTGAGAATCGTAGGGGTAGCTCGTATTCTGCATTTCGAGAGTAAAAATGCCAAAAAATCCTTGCTAAGCTGGTGGCTGTCTACAGCAACACTGTACCATATACAATGTATCATTTACCATCATGTACCAAAGTTTCACAAGCTATGACATAGTCGCGGATTAAAACTGCGATCCAGAAAAATTCTTTTATTTCCGGCAATGATACCAAAACTTTTGTCCTTAGACTACCGGTTTCGGTCAGCAATGACTATCTTCAGATTAGGAGCAAAACATGAGAAATGAGACACAACTAGTAGACGAAATACATCTGTTTAATTGATACATGTCATTAACAAGGTAATCTTATTAAGTGACTGACACAATATTTTAATGCACTTCTGTTGGAGCGGCATATCGCAGAGTACATGACGTCCTCTGACGGTTAAATTCCTCCAACTTTTCGCATATGCTGCGTTCTGGCGGTACGCCAACAGATGTCGTTAATTATTTTAGTCTTTTGTTTTCACCCCTTTCCATTCCCTCTATTTTTTTTTTTTTTTTTTACAATCATATTGACCAACTAGGATCACGTTAACAACTTCATTTCCTCTTCTTCCTTTGTTGCTGTTTCCTATTTTTCCAGTATTCCCTCATTTTCTCCCCATGAAGTCTCTTCCTTCCTTCTGTCCATGTTGTTCCCGATTTTTTATTTCTTCTGCTTTGAAAGCCTTCCAAATTTAGTATTTTGTTTTTAAAACGGTTTCTTTCTGGTATTTCTAATTCTTTGGTGTTGCTTCTTTCAAGATCTTTTCTTTCTTCTGTAATCCATGCTATTGTCGAAGTCTTCTTCCAGAAATATAGGAGTATTTGTTTTGTTAGTCTGTTTCCATCCATTCGGTATAGATGTCCAAACAAGGTTAATCTTCGTTTAGCTATTATTTCAAATATTTTCTCTATATTTTTGTAGATCTCCTCATTAATTCTTATTTTCCAACCATCTGCAGTTTTCATTGCACCCATTATTTTTCTAATAATCCTTCTTTACAGTACCTCTAGTTTGTCCATCTTATAGTTCATCGTTAAGCATTCGGATCTAACTATTGTATCAACTTTTTTTTATTTTATTAACTCCATAAGCTTTTTCTTGTTTGTGTTATTATTTTTATCTAAAATGACCACAATAGCGTCTCGGTATCAAATATCATTATTTAACCATCTCATTTTTAACGATTTTAAACTTCCCTTTATGCGTGTTTTTAATTATTAAATTTTATCACAATCATAACGTATACCCCCTATAGACTTTACCTATTGCATTCTTCATTTCTTTCTTTCTCTATAATTTTGTAAGTGATGAATGCATGTAGATTTATAGTAGCGACATCTAACGAGCTTACAGCACAACATACGTTATGGCTACTGTACTGCAGTTTATTATGAACATTAAGGCTATTAAAAGCATGACAATGCCGGCACTGTGGCCTAGTTTCACCATATTTTAAATATGTGCGACGATGTTAAGCTAATTTTGTGTCTATTTTGTGACGATACTACAAAGGCTTTATTATATTAGGACATGTTATACAACAGTAATGCCTCGTCACATTTTTAGCGCGTGTTTCCACGTCCTTGAAAGTTTTAAATTGTAATTTTTCTGCCAGTTGCATCAGTGCGTGGTGTCCATTCTTTCGGACATGACGAAAACAACAGACAACACGCATTCATACAAATAATGCGCCTCGATGGGCAATGAAGTCACAATCCTAAGTGCGGTTGCACATTTTGCTCAATCTCCGTGGAGAATCTAAAATTAGCGAGCATGGAAGACATGGACGAGGACTGCGCATTGATGGCACTAGATGGGAATGTGAGTGAGTCAGGGAGCGTGCCGAGATAGTCTGCACAGCTGCAATAAACACTATGTCCGAGTGTAGCAGTTATTAAAGCAACAGCCTAGTGACCAGGAGATACCGGGTTCGAGTCCCGGTCCGGCATACATTGTCACTCGTCGTCGCTGATTTCGCGTAACGTCCTGATGCAGCTGATATCATTAGTTCCTGCCCTTTGCTTTCTCCCCCTCCACCCCGCGGCAGTGGAGAAAAACAAGGCTGGAAATGTGTTAAAACGACCAGGACACAATTGCCGCCGGGTAAGGCGATGCTTTTTGTGACTACCGTGCTGTGATACTCCTAGATTGTCCTGTTAAGGAGCGAACCACCATTGTACCATATTGCCAATATCACCTGACGAGGTTAAACGATACTGTGAAAACAGACGCGTAGCGGGAAACTGTGCAGTGCAATAGCTCATTCGGCGCAGGACACATCACCATGCTTCTTTTGGCCTCTAATATTTTGCATCTCTTGAGATGGCACCTAGCAACTTCTTCCCCTTTCCTCGGACGAAGAAACCATTGCTTGGCAGGCATTTATAGGGTGACATCAAATAGAGAATTGTGAAGGTGATTCGTTGAACCCTCTGCCAGGCATTTAAATGTGATTTGCAGAGTATCTATGTAGGTGTAGATGTAATGTAGATGTAGATTTTCGAGGTGGGACTACTTCTGAAAAATTGTCTGTTGTCTTCTGCCTCGGGTTCCTCGGCCGACAATTTACGACTTTTCTGACGTTTCGCCAGCACCAGTGGCTGACATTATTAAAGCTTCACCCTCCATTGCTGCTGGTGGACTGGAGTCGAGCTCGTGAATGCAGGTTATTTGTACCTAGCGTGTCAACGTCCAGAGGTAATTACCGTTGCGGTTCTCCCCTTAGTGCCGAGCGGTTCTAGGCGCTACAGTCTGGAACCGAGCGACCGCTACAGTCGCAGGCTCCAATCCTGACTCGGGCATGGATGTGTGTGATGTCCTTAGGTTAGTTAGGTTTAACTAGTTTTAAGTTCTAGGGGGCTGATGACCTCAGAAATTAAGTCCCATAGTGCTCAGAGCCATTTGTTCTCCCCTTGCCACCTGCAACGGTAGAATCCAGGATCCTTTCACCTTAACGCTTTCTTATTTCTAGTTAATGATACTGTCAAGTATGTTATTTCTAAAGCTACCTTCAACAAGTGGGTGTGATAGCTCTTCTCTACGGCAAGGACTCCCTTGTCGACGAATTTTACTGTGGTCGGTCTCACACAGTTGGTGCTCTTTCGTGAACAATTTCTCCACTTGCTCCAACCCGCAGTGCGGGCTATGTTCGATGACCCTGGTGCTGATTGATCGTCCAGTCATTCTAACATAAGTAATTTTTGAGAACATGTTAGCATTCGTGGAGTGGAGATGTAGCGCCTGCTCCGTTCACAGTCACCATCTACCATCATGGTGTAGGTCTGGAGATGGTCTAAAACGGACCCAAACCGGTAACCTTACATAAAAAGAGAAAGTTTATTGAGGTTGTGACTGTTCATATTCATTTCATTCCAACATAGACTTTTCCACATATACATGGTCTGCGGTGTGTCTCAGACATTGCAGGAGGGTCCCCAAGACAGAAGCGAACACGCAATTTCTCAAAAAGGGGCCACGAGAGCCTTAAAAAATTTGTTCTGCTGAAAATCACAATGCAGGCTGTTACAACCCAAGTCTCCGCCAAGCAATCCATCATTGGTAAAATACTGTCACGCTGAAAGACGAAAACGTTAGCCCCTCGCTAGGACTGACACCGTCATCACGTTTTGTGGTCGCTGTTAGGTGCTTCCAGGTGACAATTAAAGCTTCAAAGCTACCCCTCCTAGTATTAGGGTTTAATTATTTATTGATTACATTGTGATACCTTTATTCAAACACATATCAGGAGCCGGCCACTGTGGCCGAGCGATTGTAGGCGCTTTGGTCCGGAACCGCGCGACTGCTACGGTCGCAGGTTCGAATCCTGCCTCGGGCATGGATGTGTGTGATGTCCTTAGGTTAATTAGGTTAAAGTAGTTGTAAGTTCTAGGGGATTGTTGACCTCAGATGTTAAGTCCCACAGTGCTCAGAGCCATTTCTGAACATATCAGGAATTTAACTGATGTTCTCTTTTTCATAGAGTTTATTCCATCGTATGGGGTCCGCTGTTTTCATGATTTGTTTTATTTTTACTCGAGAGTTGCCCATTCTGTAGCCATAGTCTCCCGTTAACATGCCACACCTCCGCGGTGTGGGGATAGTGCACCAGTAGCTGGTTGTAACAGACTACCCGAACACGTGAGGGCTGTAGTTGGAAATATACAACAATAGGCAAAACTCGCGATTCTAGTTAGAATTCACGTCGCGTCTTCTAAATATGTCCCACTGCTGAAGATAACACTCGGTTCTACAGTCGCAGGCAAATACAGAACTAAAGAGCAAATAAACCCGCCTCGACGGTTTAAAATTACGATAATAATCAGTTTGGGAATTACGAAATGTGCGAGCTTAAGGATTGTGGACAACTTGAATTATGGAGGTTTAGCTCCGTCCTAGGGGCCCGCACAGATAGCCCATGTGGTGGGTAATTTAATGTTTCACCAAAAAATGGCTCTGAGTACTAAGGGACTTAACATCTGAGGGCATCAGTCCCCTAGAATTTAGAACTACTTAAACCTAACTAACCTAAGGACATCACACACATCCATGCCCGAAGCAGAATTCGAACCTGCGACCGTAGCGGTCGTGCGGTTCCAGATGAAGCACCTGGAACCGTTCGGCCACACCGGCCGGCCATGTTTCACAAACAGCTGGCTCAGTACGTATTCTCAAAATGAGAATCCATATCGTCATGTCATCTGGTGATGACTTGGCAGTAAGTCGAAACCGATAACAATGCCTTTTGAATGAAACGAGGTTGAAATTTAAAATAAACTTCACAAGACGGTAACTGTGTAACCACAAACCTGTTGACCCAGTCTGTAGGAATACAATAATGTGTCCACTTGTCGCTTTCCCGGTTTTTTAGTTGTCAGTTCGATACAGACAGAATATGGGAGGCAATCTTTACTTGAGTGCAATAGTGTACGTCATTACCAGATGACGCATAGTTGTGAGCTGGCGGTGCGAGCCTGCATACATGCATGCTGTCCAGAAGACGTAGAGTTGTGTCCACGGGAGAGCTTGTCCTATGCGGAAAGATGGCACTTGCTGTGTGCTTGGCTGTGACCCGATCTGGAAGTGGGCAAATTTCTGTCGGCTATGACTCTATCGAGCCTTTCAAACGGAAGCACATGCATCAAGATGCAACGAAGAGAAGCGATTTGCTTCACACTGCATCTTATGCTGCAGTCACAGTGATACCGATATCGGTGGATTCCGCCGACGACCAAAAGCTGCCGAAGACTGCCGATCTGTTCAAATCAGTACGTCACTGCATGCGCGGTCACAATATAGCCGATCTCATCGTCCGAACGTACAATTTCGGACGACAACCGGTTGGATTCAAAACAGTTTTTTTTCGGTCATAACGGCCGACAAGGCACGAAATATGAACTGTCGGAAACCGATAAATTTAGTCAAAGGCGGAATTGGTGGCATCTGAGCATGAAAAATATCATAACTGGAATACAGTTCTGAATCTATGGGCTGATATCGCAGGTTTATTGGAAACCAGAAGTGGGCAAAATCTTTATCAGAAATTTAAGGAGTGGACTATAACCTAGGAAAATAATTTCTTCAAGTGACAAGGATAGCTTATTTTTTGCTTGAAGTTACTGCGGAAGATATTTTTCTTTTTTTTTAGATGGAGTCACCTGTCTACAAATTATTGCTGCTGCTTATTGGCGTTGTTCTTATGTCAGCAGGGTGGACAAATAATTGAGGACGTTGGTTTCAAGTGCAACTCTGAGACGAGGAGGTTGGCGCGGGAGAGACATTCGTGGCAGGCCGCATCAAACCAGAGGACTGATGACTCAAAAAAGAGTGAAATGGCCTGCAAATGTGGTGTACGTTTGCGTTTTCACTTTTCAGTGTTTTAGGTATTCACAATATCTTACGTTAAACTTTATGTTTGTCTTTCACACGTATACTGAATGACGGTCATTGAATTCAAAATGTTCAAATGTGTGTGGATTCCTGAGGGACCAAACTGCTTAGGTCATCGGTCCCTAGACTTACACACTACTTAAACTAACTTATGCTGAGAACAACACACACACCCATGCCAGAGGGAGGACTCGAACCACCGACAGGAGGGGCCGCGCAGTCCGTGACATGACGCCTCAAACCGCGCGGCGGTCTTTGAAGATTAACTGGCGTTTGCCTGCACACTGTTAAATAAATCCAGTAAAACTGATTTCGAGTAGGCCCCTGCTTGTAGAGGTGTGATTGGAGGTATATTAAAAAATCCAATTCTCACAATAAAGATGCAGTTCTGGTTTAAGTAAAACTAGAAGTGACACTTTGATATTTGACATCTGTCGATTACACCTTCCTAATAATTAGGCCTATACCACGTCCTGAAAAGAGCAAAGTTTTTGCGTGAAATATGTTGGATATTATACACGCTGCTTTAAATAGTCATTTCAAATCTAATACTTCCAATCTTGCACCACAGATATCTATGCTGCGAAATTTTCAATTTATTCTACACCGAATATTGAAGCTGTTAAAGTTCACTAAATGACACTTTAATATTGTTTATTTTCTTTATTAAAGCAACACTCATTATGAAATAGTACTGGCTGCAGGACTAGTATTACTTCTTTTCTCAAATCCACTGGGGAAGTGTTTCGAGAGCAGTGAAGTGTACTATAATCTGATTATCTCAGACACCTACGCTACGAAATTTTCAATTTATTCTACGCCGAAAATTCGAGCTGTTAAAGTGCACTAAATGACACTTTAATATTGTTTATTTTCTTTGTTAAAAGCAACACTCATTATGAAATAGTACTGGCTGCAGGACTAGTATTACTTCTTTTCTCAAATCCACTGGGGAAGTGTTTCGAGAGCAGTGAAGTGTACTATAATCTGATTTTCTGAATATCATGCTAGTACTACATTAATTTTCACCATTTTTAGAATAAAGTGAGATGCTGTGAAACCACAAATCTACCTTTCATTAATTACATATTATTTGCTTACTTACACACATATTTTATCCCTCCATCATTTACGAAACATTTACTTTCACCACGTAAATTAACCATTATGTACCCTGAACCTCATCGGCAAAAACTGCGCACACCTAAGTCGCACATCCTGCAACTCTACATAATAAACCACACTCTGAACAACGTGTTTTGTAGAGATCATTAGTGCAGTGTATCACTGAAACTATATATTTTCGTAATATCCACGTATAAATACGAAAAACATCAGCTACGGCCTGTTAATTAAGTGGTGCTCCCTTCTGACACTACTCGCAGGCGAGAGAAGGAAAGTTGAATCACAAAGTTAAAGTATTTTTAACTTTCGTGGCATGGTGTTTTTCCCTTTATGTCGTATATTCGTAGGGCATGTCTCGTAATTCCAGTAACTGAGGACATAGTGTACAGTACTCGCTACGTTCTTTTCGAAACAGATGCAGCTCATTTACATGCGGTTTTTAATAGCAAAAGCCGCACTGCAGCACTGGTCTCCAAGCACAGAGGTATCGTGGTATCCAACCCGTCCTTGGAGGTTAAAATATAATCTCCTTAGATAAAATAGATTGTGACCTATACTAACCACTTGGATCCCGTCAGAAACTGACGAAAGAGATCGGATGCTGACGGACGATCTTTGGCGACGGCGTGTGATAACAGTTGTCGGTGCACATCTTCTTAAATAGTTTGATGTATAAAACATATATATTTGAGAGATTATAAGGCACGTTATTTGATCTAAGTGTACCAAGGTGCAGCGCTACACCCCTTTGCACAGCATTCTTCTGTCATAGTAAGCGTATTTCGCTCTGCAGAATTCGAATGTTTATTTTTGCGCCAGAGATTGTCATACATGAAACAAGGACTATTGATATCGGTACTTCCTCTGATCCTGTCGATGTGCATTGTTTTGATCGCTGATTTTGTTTTTTCTCTATTTTGAAAGGCTCGCAGTGTGGTGTTGTGAATTTCGAACCTATTTTCATTTGGGTGTGTTATTTTGTGTTCGTTTGTGGTATATTATCGCACAAGACGCCTAGAATTCGTTTCTTCAACCGTAAACAACATCACCAGGGCAACAGATACACAGTAAAGGGTGCTACAACATATGTTAGACCAGTGGCTCTAGAATGCAACATCTCAGAGCCGGTAAACCACTGCCGAGTGCTTCAAGAAGGAAACTTGTTTTTGGTGCTAATGAAAATGGAGGCTGTGAATCTGAAGGTTCGTGTAATATTATTGTTGATGTTAACATACTGTCACATTTAATATTAGATAATGTTATGTGCAAGCATTGCTTTGGTGTGCAGTGTGTTTCTGTGGTGGAATACGGGTGCCAGGAAAGGCCTTGCTACGAACTTATCTGTCAAATGAAGCAAATGCAATTTTGGTACGTCTTGCATGATATTTAAAATTGTAAACAAGGTTGTGTTGTGAATCTGAGGGTAGCATATGTCATGCGCTTTATTGGTAGGGGACAGAAGGGAGCAATAACACTATGTGCAGTAATGAATCTTCTACCTCCTCCACCAAAATTCGAGAGATATTATGGCTAACTGCTTGGGGCTGTAAAAGAAGTTGCAGAAACATCAACTAAAAGGGCTGCAGAAGAATCTATTATCGAAAATGATGGTGACAGGGACATCGTGGCTGCTTTCGATAGTACCTGGCAGAAAACGAGGGCACACTTCATTGATTAGTACTGTTACAACATCTGTTGACACTGGCAAAGTACTAGATGTTGAAGTGTTGAACAAATTTTGTCATAGTTGCCTAATTCCCGATCATGAATGTAATATGGACTGTAAAGGTTCAAATGGAGGTATGGATGTGCCGGAAGTTGTCAGCTTGTTTACCAGATCTTTTACCTCCCATGGCCTGCGATATGTGAAGCACCTGGGTGATGATGATAGTAAAGCTTTCCTTGAGGTTCAAAAATTTGCTCCAAATGGGGGTGAGACTATTGTGCAGAAGTTATAATGTGTGTAACATGTACAGGAAAGACTTGGCACTAGACTTAAAAGGCTGATACAATATTTTTCAGGAACAAAATTATCTGATGGGAAGGGAATAAAAGGGAGAGGGCGACTGACAGATGCAGAAATTGACAAGCTACACACATATTACGGCTTGGAAATAAGAAGGAACACAGGGGGCTTGAAAAATACGAAGCAAGCAGTTTGGGCCGTATACGCCAACAAAATGTCCACAGATAATAACCCTATCCACAACTTGTCCGCAAAGGGAAGTGAATCGTGATGTGACTAACAAAGGTCAATTGCTGGTGATGAAGAATATCAGCACAGGAATTCTCTACCAATTGCTGTAATGGAAGCCATCAAACCTATATTCAGGGACCTTGAAAATGAGAACTTATTAAGAAATGTCGTCATGGCAGTACCCAAAACCCAAATGAAAGTTTTTGCCAATGTGTATGGGAAATATGGCCGAAAACGATTTGTGTGGGAAGAAATGCACTTGCTATTAGTGTTTAACATGCAGTTTCATGTTTTAATGATGGCGTGCAGAGCAGGAAATATGTTTTAGAGGAAATGGGAATTAAGCCCGGAGTGAACCGCATCACAGCTTTTTATACGAAGGACAGAGTGTGTGGCGAAAGCAGGTAAATCATTTTTGGAGATGATAAAATCAAGAAGAGTGCATCACATTGTAAGGTGGCAGAATAAATGAAGGTCAATTTCGCACCTTTTATACATCGTAATGGGAAGGTGCATATGACACCTAACTTACTTTGGCGATAATGAGCAGATCTGTCTGTAAGTATGTAATGTTAAAGGGGTGACACTCAATCGATGGCCGGCCGGTGTGGCCGAGCGGTTCTAGGCGCTTCAGTCTTCAGTCTACTTCATCCTGCCTCGGGCATGGATGTGTGTGATGTCCTTAGGTTAGTTAGGTTTAAGTGGTTCTAAGTTCTAGGGGACTGATGACCTCAGATATTACATCCCATAGTGCTCAGAGCCATTTGAACCATTTGAACTCAATCGATGCATGTCAATGAGCGGAAGGTGAAACAAGCAGCAAGAGGAAACGTTTTGTGTGGAAGCAGGCGTGGGCAGAAGCAGAGGCCACACCACGGGAGGCACCACGAAAACCTCTTAGGGGGCGTCTCGCGGCGGGAGTCAGCGACTGGACAGGTGACGCATACTGGAGAGCAAGTAACGGGCCACCAGAAGTAGGACAGAAAGAAGCTTTAGAAACTGCATTTCAGAATTCCAAATGGATACGAACAAAACTACACATGTAACTTTTAGGAGGCTGGAGTGGGCACAAAATTTCCAATTGGCGGAAACGAACTAGGTAGGAGTAAAGAGCCGAGATTTCGATGCAGTTCAATGGTAGGGCCCTTGCAATTGGCAGAGAGAGTTTCAAAAAATGAGAGGCACGCTCCTATTGGTCGAAAAAAGCCGTGATGTGGAGAACAAAAGAACCCTGTTGGGGAGACAGTTCGGCTACGAGAAGGACAAGAGCTAAATTTTCGGAAACTCTTCTCTGAACTGGCATCAGTTGCAGAATGGGGTGCATAATGCTCTGTACGACACAGCTGACATTCAGCAAGATATTAGGTGTAGTGTCGTTGAGCTCCAACTGTGGAGAAACGAACCAGCCAGTTAGTTAATTGTACTTGCGAGGACTGACAGCGCTCCAGCCATACGCGTTGTAACCTCCCCACAGATAATATAATATAAATAATATTCACAGTTAGCGTAACCACCCAACAGTGGAAATATGTATAGCATTGACATTTAGCGTAACCTACCAACAGATAAATTGCGTAACCTATCAATAATAAAATGTGACTAATCCCTCAATAAGAAATTGCGACTCATTTATAACCTTTCAATAACTGACTGTGAATTTAAACTGGTAAAATTTGGACTCAGCAGTGCTGCGTCATGGCCCTGAAAATTCATTCTGAATAAATTGAAAAATCTTACCTCAATTAGGTCGCCGGATAACGCGCATATATCTGCTCCTATAAGAAATTTTTCTGGCGCAGCTCAGTGCAATGCTCGCCGATAGATTTGTCATGTATAAAAAGAAACAACTGATTTTTCTTTTCAATAATCGGGATGACCAAGGATTGGAGAAATTAGTAAATTCTTTAAATTGAAATGAATGATTGTCAAAAGTTAATTTTTATGGGAAAGATTATTATTAAGAGATTTTTTTAAAACATTTACATGGGACTTGATATAACAATACTACATACGCGCGAGGCTGCTTCTACCTCATACTACAACGCTCAGGCTCCGCCATCGCTCCACACGACCGGCCTAGCCCACACGCCACACTAGACTGCTCGCTAGCAGCTACTTACTCCTGCAGACACAGTTCCTACTGCACACAACACAACACAACACTCTGGTCTGAGATTCTCTTATAGCTTATATATCGCAGGCAGCGCGAGCAATCCATCGAAATTACATCTGCTCGAGTGCGCTAGCAACAAACTCCTTAATCATGGACCTCTTACAATATCGTCATATTCCAAAACTAGGGATGAGTACATCTCTTCTCACATATCGAGAAACATAGGGAGAGTTTCTGCTGGAAAAATCAGCAAAGGCTTAATTAGTTTTTATAGGAATTTCAGAGAGTGAGAGCAACCATGCAGACAACAGCTCATTGCAGCGAAGGTAAATACCGCGAGCAGATGCGTAAGCTTGTTGGTTCACCAGCTTGCGCCTACTATAAATTCGAACGACCTTGGATAATCCTTGTCACAAAACTAACCATCCTCTGTAGACTTGTTTGTCATCCTAAGTAGTACAAACTTTGAACCGGAATCGGATGATTTATTGTAGTAGTGACCAACATCATGACATAGTTGTAAGAACAATTTTGTAAAGCAACTTCTACCTTACAGAATGGCGACGCTGCCAGGATGGCAGTTGGTCTGTCTAGATGGCAGTTGGTCAGATTAGAAAGAGAAATTAAAATTTTTGAATTGAAAAAAAATTGTTTTGTTTCTTTGTTTCTGTGACGAGGGTACTCAACGTATGTGTATGTATAGTGGTCAGAATAAAGTAAATATGTGATCCAAAGTGTAGAAAAGTTGTGTTAATAAATAAGATAATGTTTATTTTTGTGTAAAAGTATCTTGTCCATGACCTTGCTGGCGCAGGCGAAGCTATTCACGACGTTGGTGAGTTGGTTTGAAATTCTAAAAACCGTGAACGGCGCTGCGAATTAGTCTAAGAAACTTTCTAAGATATTTTGGAAACGTAAGATCATATATCTTGGTGTTGAGGAGAGCTCAGGCTCGCGCAATTCGAGAAAGAGAGAGGTTAGTTACACGATCGGAGATTGCGGTAGAACGGAGATTATCGCAGATAGGGCAAATTGAAAATCTTGACAGGATAGAGATTGATGAACTTCAAAAAGTATCGAGTGCGAGTCACGGAACGGAACTTAGTGATAGTGCAGAGGGAATGGCGATAGTTTCGCGATTGGTATCACAGTCTGAGAATTCACAAAGCATACAAATGACGGATCTAGTTGGTCAGAAGCAGACACAGAGGACGAGAAGCTTCAGTACGTTGAACCAAGTATAGTAATTCTAAATCATACGGGACAGTTTCCAACAGAAAGAATGTCTGTAAGTGCGTCCGCACTGTATACGGAAGTCGGTGAGACGCCATGTGAAAGATGCAAATGGCAAAATTTACATCAAATTGTGACAGGTGACGATGGCGAAGAGTGAGACAGTGTGCGCGCAGTATTGAAGCAACTCACTATGGTCAGAAAGCAGACAAATTCAGGGTTAGCAGACTTAAAACTTGAAACAAATGCGGGGTTAGCAGATCTAAAAACTGAAACAAATGAAAGGTTAGCAGAATAAAAAAAAACAGAGAAAAACGCTGGCTTAAATAGTCTCAAATTTGAAACCTATGCTGGATTCGAAACAAGTCCGTGAATATCAGCAGAAACTTCGAACGGAAGTTAGTGAACAGTTTACTAAAATCCGGAGAGAGAAGAGAGACCCGCGCTAGCTTATACAATCGTATCATGTCATTTCTGGAAACCCAGAATCTACTATGTAGGAATCAACATGGATTCCGGAAACAGCGATCGTGTGAGACCCAACTCGCCTTATTTGTTCATGAGACCCAGAAAATATTAGATACAGGCTCCCAGGTAGATGCTATTTTTCTTGACTTCCGGAAGGCGTTCGATACAGTTCCGCACTGTCGCCTGATAAACAAAGTAAGAGCCTACGGAATATCAGACCAGCTGTGTGGCTGGATTGAAGAGTTTTTAGCAAACAGAACACAGCATGTTGTTATCAATGGAGAGACGTCTACAGACGTTAAAGTAACCTCTGGCGTGCCACAGGGGAGTGTTATGGGACCATTGCTTTTCACAATATATATAAATGACCTAGTAGATAGTGTCGGAAGTTCCATGCGGCTTTTCGCGGATGATGCTGTAGTATACAGAGAAGTTGCTGCATTAGAAAATTGTAGAGAAATACAGGAAGATCTGCAGCGGATAGGCACTTGGTGCAGGGAGTGGCAACTGACCCTTAACATAGACAAATGTAATGTATTGCGAATACATAGAAAGAAGGATCCTTTATTGTATGATTATATGATAGCGGAACAAACACTGGTAGCAGTTACTTCTGTAAAATATCTGGGAGTATGCGTACGGAACGATTTGAAGTGGAATGATCATATAAAACTAATTGTTGGTAAGGCGGGTACCAGGTTGAGATTCATTGGGAGAGTGCTTAGAAAATGTAGTCCATCAACAAAGGAGGTGGCTTACAAAACACTCGTTCGACCTATACTTGAGTATTGCTCATCAGTGTGGGATCCGTACCAGGTCGGGTTGACGGAGGAGATAGAGAAGATCCAAAGAAGAGCGGCGCGTTTCGTCACTGGGTTATTTGGTAACCGTGATAGCGTTACGGAGATGTTTAATAAACTCAAGTGGCAGACTCTGCAAGAGAGGCGCTCTGCATCGCGGTGTAGCTTGCTCGCCAGGTTTCGAGAGGGTGCGTTTCTGGATGAGGTATCGAATATATTGCTTCCCCCTACTTATACTTCCCGAGGAGATCACGAATGTAAAATTAGAGAGATTAGAGCGCGCACGGAGGCTTTCAGACAGTCGTTCTTCCCGCGAACCATACGCGACTGGAACAGGAAAGGGAGGTAATGACAGTGGCACGTAAAGTGCCCTCCGCCACACACCGTTGGGTGGCTTGCGGAGTATCAATGTAGATGTAGATGTAGATGTAATGGCTGACCAGAAAAAGATACGTTCTGACGTTGACCAGGTGCGGGATGCAGTGTCTAATGTTAATCAAAGAGTTGATAATTTAGCACGTAAGACGTCTGGTACGGCGCAACAAATCGTGGAAGAGCTCAATGTCAGAAAACGTGTCACGCGAGCCACATTAAAAAGATTCGATACACGCATTGAAAAACATCGTCTCGAAAAATCAGAAACAGATGAACAGCTTCGTACAGAACTGAAACAGTTTATTGAGAACTGTGCAGAAAGTAGTAGTGAAGCAACGGAATCGGTAGTATCATCCGACAAAGTGATGGACAAAAATCCAGAAGTAAACAAGTCAGTTGTGCAATCTTCCGTAGCAGTAGCGGAAACACGAAAAAAAGTCATGAGATTCCAGTCGTATATCCATCCACAAGAGGTTGCGTCAATAATTACCGAAACGAAACACAAGCAAATGAGAAGAGAACAGTTAACACAGGTGAGCGAAGCAGGTAATGTGCGGTCACAACAGACAATGGAGCGAGAAACGGTAAACGCGCGCATTCCAACACAGCAGCAGCCGATCCTCCGAACGTACGCGAGTGACGCGAGAACAGGGCAAGTTGCGACGACACATGTACCAATTTCTCAATTTCCAAGTTGTAGTACAACAGGTCATAGACCGCAAGTCAATATGAATCAAATAGGAAGACAAAACACTGATCCAGTAACGGGAAATTTAAACCAATCTTTCAGTCCGATACGCGAGGAACGGTACGGTTTAGGTAACATGACACCACTGCGTAGATACGATACTAGATGTGACATTAATTGTCATATCAGGACCCAAATATGGTAGAAAACATGACACAGTTGAAGGGAACGGATAATGTTGTGAAAACACAAACGCCATATGGTGGAATGGAAAAATTTGACAATAATCACTTTTTGACAGTCAGAAAATTCCAACATTACAAAGAAAGCGGGCACGGCTTACACTCACGTACGCTTATAAAGCAATTCCAGACCGGTTTACCAGAGCATTGGCCACTTGACTTCATTGTGGGCATAGGGACGGCGCAATGGCGAAAACCATGCAAAGAGTAGCTGCAGCCTGTCAATCGTATGAGCAATTTAAATCCGCATTCTTGGAGCGATACTGGTGCGCGGAAACCCAAAATAGAATAAAGTATGAATTGTTACAGAAAGAGTTATTCGAAAACTCAGGAGAAAAGAAAACAGATTTTTCGAAGAAATGACGAAAAAGAATCAGTGTTTAGATAATCCATATAGTGATGGGGAACTGATACGTATGTGTACAATAAAGTTACCGTTCCGTTGTCAGCAGTCATTGGTTGGTAGGGTAGGAGGTAATATACAAGCATTTAAAGGGATGTTAACAGAACTTGAATTCATTTTCAGTGAAAATGACGCGAAGAAACAACGTATAGTGAGAGGAAACAATGGTAGGGGGGATAATAGCAACCGATTAGGCTTTAATAATAGTTACAATGGCAATAATAACTTAGGAAGAGGTAATCGTTTTGGAAAAATGGTAATTGCGCATGGGATAACAATAACAACTATGGCTTGGGAAATTCACAGAGGTCGACTAATAATTATGGTTTTGGTGGGCCGCGGAATTAAAGTAGTGGAATTGGACCTAGAAACTGCGGTGGTAGCTATGATCCGAGATATAATCACCGTACAAACGAGGCAGGAAGATTTAGAGGTTTTCAACAACAAAATTCAAGTTACTCAGTTGAAAATGGAATGTCCAGTACGCAGAAAGGTGGGAAAATCCAGCTTTAGCTGGACAAGCGAAATGAACCGGTACAGGAAATCGAGTTGAGGCCAGCAAACCCAAGTAAAAGACAAAATTGACGAAATTAACAGTACGAAGACCAGTCACAAGTGATTCAGTCGCAAAATGAAGTTAATTATATAATTAAACATGTAATAGACTTTGCTTTGATCAGCAAGATTCCGAAGTAGGTATAGGGGGTTATCGGATACAAAAACTAGCATGCTGGGTTTCAATTGACTGGGAATCGACCGATGATGCCGATGATGAGGGACAGGAGTTATTAACGGTGAATATAGACAGTAGTACAAAAACTGATGATGACCAAACTGTAAAAGATGTAGCTCATTTATACGAAACTGAGAGAGAAATAATATGCCAAGAGGATAAAGCACCATCGATAACACCAATACCTAAGGCAGATGACATATATAGAACAGGAAAGGCATTGAATTTGCACCATGTGAGTCATTTTAAATTGTGTAAAGGGTAAACAAAAGAAAAAAAGAGTAACTCCACACGAGAATTTAGTTGTATTAAATGTCCAGAAATCAAAGAGTATGAAAGATAACAAAATACACGGATAGAACTTTTAACTTGTACTTATCTCAGTTAAATAAATAAAACAAATTTCGTAGGGAGGTAAAAGGATATTATGAAGAAAAGACAGGAAAGCAACAACTAAAGTAACTCTTCTGCAAACGAAATGTGTTCTGGGGAAAGAGCCAAATTCAAGGAGGAAGACAGAGATCAGCATGTGGATAGCTGGACGAAATAGTAGTACTCTATTAAAGACGTAGTGGGAAGGAGAAGGAAGTTTATTTTTGTAGACGAAAGGAAGTAAAGAAATAGGAAGCAAACAAAGAATTAGGTAAGAAGGAGATAGTCATTTCTAATTTGTTCGGTCGAGGACGGTGAACAGATATTTGAAGAGATATTTTGGGGAAATATGTGAAGCATATGATTTATGGAAGGTACCACAAACTGGTATTGAAATAAAGATATGAGGGAAATAAATATAAGAAGTCGTTAAGAGGTAATAATTAGGAAAGAGAATTGAATTATTAAGCTAAGCAAGAAACATGTTATTTCGTGGAAGGTGGTAAACAGTAGGAAGTAATGTTAACCCAGAAAAGATTTCAATAAGGAAGAGTATGCTGGGGAAGGAAGGAACATAAAAGTTTACTATTGAGAAAAAGGAGAAAGGGATAAGTAAAACAGAGAAAAAAATTTTAAGCTTTAAAACAATGCAATAGAACAATAGAGAACATTTTTGAAAAGTTCTGTTACAGCTAATGCCAACAAGAAGAGATTGCAGAGAAAAAGACTCAGGAGTTAGAGTCAAGGTGCGAAGTTTTCAAAAATAATACAAAGTACTTGTAGTTAGAATAATAAAATGAGGTGGTGGAAGGAATTCACTAACTTACTAACCGTCATCACTATCAATTTCATTCTTATTATCCATCGTGATGAAGATGAGGAAACCACGATTCCTATATTAAGAAAATCAAGTAGAATGGGGAGAAGAGATGAATAAAAAAACAGTGATTAAAAAAACATTTTTATAGAGGAATTGATAACTTTTGTAAAGTTTATTAAAAAATTAAATGTTTGTAAGGTAGTAGCATAATTTAAGAGTGTAAGGTTTATAATAAAATAATGATATCATGTAAAATACAGAATAGGTGGGGATGTAAGACAAGTAAGATAATAAAATGAGGGACAAAAATTGTATTAGACATGAAGTCAGCAGACAAGGTGCAGCATCATTGCGGTCAGATCGACGGCAGAACTGAGGAGAGCGGTTAGGCGTGAGAGGAATGGACACTGAGTGTGAATGCCTGGTACGTCACCTTACGAGATGACGAAAGAAGAGGCCTTGGTGGAAGCAACGGTCCAAGAGGATAACACCTCTGGGAAAATTTGGAAAGCTACAACGCATCCTGGATACAATCAACATGTACCCTGACGTGAGCTTTATTCATACGAAAGCCACATACAAGCGTTATAACAATGGTTTTGCGAAAGCGTTAGATTGGCTCTTCTATCGCTAACTGTTTAAAGCAGCATATGGAGAGATGATGGATGTCCACCGAACCGGAACGGAGACGGACATATTACAGCAAGGACGAGCGGGTGTTTAAATTCACCACAGGAAGAAGAAGAGACGCGTTTCTGTAATTCAATGTGGAGAATAGCTGGAACTGTTATCAGACCATACGGAATGCAACAACTGCGAAACAACCCCTGAATTCTCATGGGACGAAGCAAGAAAACGATGGAAGGCTGTTCAATCTATCTAGATGAACAACCGAATACAATAAAAGAATACACAACTATTTCAGAGAAGACACCATAAGAATGGATTAAACGATAACGAGATTAAACAGGTCTTCAGTCCCAATTCCCGGTCCAGAGAAGAAGAAGACACAAGTGAGAAGACAGCAAGATGGTCCAAGGACAGAAGATGCCACACAGAAGATTTGGAAGAGCCTGGACCAGAAAAGATCAAGAAACCTTTTCAAATTCCTTCCCATACAGACCATTATCGCACTTAACTAACAACGAGAATCTAATTTAACTGTTCTAACAGTATAAATATCTGATATTCCTTGTGGCAAATTGCAACATCTCCAGATTTCATACTGAGAAATAGGAGATGACTACTCGCATGCATACCTAGAGACGAATAGACAAACGATGAACAGACATAAAAATTCGACGAATGAAGAAGAAAAGTTTTATGCTGCCAAAAACGGATCTCCAATACAACGTCACCATAGGCACATGAAAAATGGAACAAAGGCAACCACGCATTCACAACACGTTCAGATCTTCTGCAACCTTTCTCCCTACCGACCGTCATTCCATGCTCAGCAGAAACGAGCCAAGGCGCACGCCAATCGTCATTCCATGCTGATGCTCAGTGGAGACATGACGAGGCACACGCCCGACCGTCATTCCATGTTCGACGGAGGCACGTCGAAACACATGAAAAAAAGTGACGATTTCAATGAACTGTGTTAAAGATGTAGGAGTAAGAATTGTCTGACAGACTACTACCTGAAAAAATATGCTGGAAAAATCAACAAAGGCTTAATTAGTTTTTATAGGAATTTCAGAGAATGAGAGCAGCCATGCAGACAACAGCTCATTGCAGCTAAGGTAAATACCGCGATCAGAGGCGTGAACTTGTTGGTTCACCAGCTTGCGCCTACTGTAAATTCGAGCGACCTTGGGTAATCATTTGCTCAACTTGTCACAAAACTAACCATCCTCCGTAGACTGGATTGTCAGCCTAAGTAGTACGAACTTTGAACCGGAATTGGATGATTTATCATGGTAGTGGCCAACATCATGACATACTTGTAAGAATAATTTTGTAAAGCAACTTCTAGTTAAAATTTACCATTGTTGTGTTAAGGATTATTTCACTTTCTGAGGACGAGATGCGTTCGTTTGACAACTGTCGTACTATAGTCACACTGTAAACCGTGCAAATGCGTATTTCTGTGATAAGATTGTAACATTAAACCAAAAATGCTTACAGCTTACATAGTTGTTGTTCTGTCCTCAAAACCTTACAACATGAATGTGAAAACAAAGAAAACTGATTTAGAAAATGAAAAAGAACGTGCTCATGATGCTGGACAGTTCTAAAAGAATGTCTAATACAGGTAGAAACTTTAACGGTCATTTTCCGCAAAACACAAATTTCTGTACTTTCGTACATCCAAACCAAATAGCCTATTACTTTCAAACTTGGTATGCTTATTAAACACGAATTCCTTAATGCAAAACTCTAGAATTTTTCAAATCTATTAAAAACTGTGGTAAAAATTGAGATAATTACGAAATTTGTGTTTTTTCTAAACATGAAAAGCTCATTAATTTTTCCATAAATTAAATAAATTCTAGAGTTTCGTACACCTAGTAGTATGGTTTGTATACTGTGCAAAATCCATCGCAGAATCTCTCTTACTTATGAAGAAAAATGTACCCATAGCAATAAATTCAGCCCATAGGAAACGAAAAAATGATGAAATTTCGCATCTAAAAAAAAAATTATTTTGTTATGTTTTTGAACTTTCACTGCTATGAGTGTGAACCCTGAATCCGTCCTGGTCAAGCTGACAAAGTTTTATGAATTGATTTGTAAAAATATAGACAGTGGAAATTAAAACGTCCTGTGGTGCCTCTCCTGCTCCAAGTCGGCCTGTTTGTCGTCCTACCCCCTTAACTCGTGCAGAGTCGAATTGGAAGCAGTGAGCGTTTTGCCACCTGTCATGCACCCCACTATTAATCGTAAATATACAGTATACTAAGATTTCTACCACGTGAGCGTTTCTCTCTTTATTATTCATTAAATTTCGAGGTGGTGTCTTGTTACTAAAATGTCCAGAGCTAACTTGTCACCAACCGCTGTGAACTGTTTGCTATGTATTCTGTGCAACTATGTAGATGTTCCAGCACAAAAATGGCTATGTAGTACTGAAAACATTATACAATATTGGTTGCTATGTTGTCAGGTTACAGCAGCTATAGAGAGACTTGACTTGGCACCTGTATAGTTCCTTCCATCTCAATTAAGCGTGTCTTTGTCTTTAAACCACGTCCTCTGCCGGTCACATGCAGCACACGTTCATTTCCTCAACTGTTTAACACCATTTTATTTGTCAACAAACTGATTTTGGATTACTATTTCTACGAACGATAATAGCTTTGTTCACTGTGTAAGGTGGGAGAATAAATGGTAAGATTTACACCTTACATGAGACCTTTACAAACCGCAATGAGAAGGTGAAGACGACATCTTACGTAAATCGACAGTTATGATAACATATGCCTATCAATATGTAATGCAAAAAGCGATGGCAGTCAATCAACAATAACTAACACAACATTCCTATAGAATGCATGTCTTTGAGTAGAAGGTAGAACAGGGAATGCGAGTCGAGTCACCTTTAGTTTTGAAAAGCCAGCTCCACAATGGCGTAGCGAAACCGCGCTGCGGGAGTTACGCCGGCGACCACTTAAAGGGGTGGCATGAAAGAGGACAGGGACCCTGGGCCATGTGATTCAAGCTGGAGGGCCGCCTGTAGCTAGGGGATTGGTACAACGGCAGAGAAGAAACTTAAGAAAACTGTGTTTCGAAATTCCAACAGGATACGAACAAAAGCAAGTGACGCATTTTCGTTCACTGAGTGCGATATACAGAAAGGTCAATGTACTTTAGGCGTCTGGAACGGGCACAAAACGTCCAATTGTCGGAAACTCACTAGGAAGGAGAAAACTACTGAGGTTTCGACGCAGTTTGATAGAAGGGACGTTGCGATTGGTAGAGGGTGTTTCTACAAAATGAGAGGAACGCTACTATTAGTCGTAAAAAGTCATGACGTGAAGAAGGAACCCAAATAGAGGGAGGCAGTTCCGCCACGAGTAGGACAAGAGACAAATTTTGAGGGGGACTCTTCTCTGAGCTGGGGTCAAGTGCAGAACGGAGCGCTTAACGCTCCGTACGACGCAGAGAAGAAATTGGTGTGGACACTGCGTTCACAGCGGCTGCGCTCTAGCTAAAATTAGCTGTAGCAACGTTTAGCTCCAACTGTGGAGAAACGAACCAGCCAAATTAGTTAATTGTTCTTGCAAGAACTGAGAGGGCACTATAATACGCACGCTGCTCCAACCATGCTCGTGTACATCGCCACATAATAAGACTAGGGCTGTGTACATGTTTTCTCGCTTGAGGCTTGAGGCTCTGAGCACTATGGGACTTAACATCTATGGTCATCAGTCCCCTAGAACTTAGAACTACTTAAACCTAACTAACCTAAGGACAGCACACAACACCCAGCCATCACGAGGCAGAGAAAATCCCTGACCCCGCCGGGAATCGAACCCGGGAACCCGGGCGTGGGAAGCGAGAACGCTACCGCACGACCACGAGATGCGGGCATGTTTTCTCGCATAACGAGAAACATAGGGAAAGTTTCTGCTGGAAAGTTCAGCAAAGGCCAGATTAGTTTTGCAGGAACTTCAGTGGGAGAGAGCGGCCTTGCAGACAGCAGCACGTCGCAGCTTAAGGTAAATACCACGTGCATAGGCGTAAACTTCGTTGGCATACCAGTTTGGGGCCACTGTAAACTTGAGCGGCCTTGGGTAATCTTGCACTCAAATTTGTCACTTGACTAACCATCCTAAATAGTACCGAACTTTGAACCGGAATCGGACGATTATCGTAGTACTGACCAACATCATAACGTATGT
The DNA here is from genome assembly GCF_021461395.2 of Schistocerca americana. Lineage (NCBI taxonomy): Eukaryota > Metazoa > Arthropoda > Insecta > Orthoptera > Acrididae > Schistocerca > Schistocerca americana. The sequence goes on from NC_060122.1 coordinate 686,497,548, forward strand.
GTAGGACCAATTTTGTAAAGAACCGTCCGATTAAACGTTCATATTATTGTGCTTAGGATTAATTTAAAGAAACTTCCAATTAAACTTCCATAATATTGTGCTTAAGGTTAATGTTCTTTCAGAGAGTTAATATTTAACATTGTTGTATATAAACTTGTTTCACTTTTGATATGGCAAGATGCGTTATCCATTGCGCTGTTTTTATGTTGGCGAGTTGAAAACAGTGTGAAAAGCTGTAATTTGGTGAGAAAAATTGCGACATTAAACTTGTCATTTCACCTCACACAGTTGTTACCAATGCAAGAATAAGAAAGCAAAAAACATAAACCTCCGCAACCATACAACTGGTACAGTTGTTCAAAATATCTGAGCTATATAAATAACTGGTAGCATATAGAACCTATTACTTTTCACATCGTATTCTTTGATACTTTTACAATATAGCTATTGCCAATAGCTACATTGTATTTTACAATACAATTATTGTCAATAGCTATGTTGTACATGTGCCTCAACGATACAGATAGCCATACCGTAGGTGCACCACAACGGAGGGGTATCTGTTGAGAGGCCAGACAAACGTGTGGTTCCTGAAGAGCGGCAGCAGCCTTTTCAGTAGTTGCAGGGGCATCAATCTGGATGATTGACTGATCTGGCCTTGTAACACTAACCAAAAGGACCTTGCTGTGCTGGTACTGCGAACGGCTGAAAGCAAGGGAAAAATACAGCCGTAATTTTTCCCGTGGGCATGTAGCTTTACTTATGATTAAATGATGATGGCGTCCTCTTGGGTAAAATATTCCGGAGGTAAAATAGTCCCCCATTCGGATCTCTGGGGGGGGGGGGGGGGGGACTACTCAAGAGGACGTCGTTATCAGGAGAAAGAAAACTGGCGTTCTACGGATCGGAGCGCGGAATGTCAGATCCATTAATCGGGCAGGTAGGTTAGAAAATTTAAAAAGGGAAATGGATAGGTTAAAGTAAGATACAGTGGGAATTAGTGAAGTTCGGTGGCAGGAGGAACAAGACTTTTGGTCAGGTGAATACAGGGTTATAAATACAAATTCAACTAGGGGTAATGCAGGAGTAGGTTTAATAATGAATAAAAAAAATAGGAGTGCGGGTAAGCTACTACAAACAGCATAGTGTACGCATTATTGTGGCCAAGATAGATACGAAGCCCACGCCTACTACAGTAGTACAACTAGCTTTGCAGATAATGAAGAAATTGATGAAATGTATGATGAGACAAAAGGAATTATTCAGGTAGTGATGGGAAATGAAAATTTAATAGTTATGGGTGACTGGAATTCGACAGTAGGAAAAGGAAGAGAAGGAAACGTAGTAGGTAAATATGGATTGGGGCTAAGAAATGAAAGAGGAAGCCGCCTGGTAGAATTTTGCACAGAGCACAACTTAATCATAGCTAACACTTGGTTCAAGAATCATGAAGGAAGGTTGTATACATGGAAGAACACTGGAGATACTAGAAGGTTTCAGATAGGTTATATAATGGTAAGACAGAGATTTAGGAACCAGATTTTAAATTGTACGACATTTCCGGGGACAGATGTGGACTCTGACCACAATCTATTGGTTATGAACTGTAGATTAAAACTGAAGAAACTGCAAAAAGGTGGGAATTTAAGGAGATGGGATCTGGATAAACTGAAAGAACCCGAGGTTCTACAGAGTATCAGGGAGAGCATAAGGGAACAAATGGGGGAAAGAAATACAGTAGAACAAGAATGGGTAGCTTTGAGGGATGAAGTAGTGAAGACAGCAGAAGATCAAGTAGTTAAAAAGACGAGGGCTGGTAGAAATCCTTGGGTATCTGAAGAAATTTTGAATTTAACTGATGAAAGGAGAAAATATAAAAATGCAGTAAATGAAGCAGGCAAAAAGGAATACAAACGTCTCAAAAATGAGATCGACAAGAAGTGCAAAATGGCTAAGCAGGGATGGCTAGAGGACAAATATAAGGATGTAGAGGCTTATCTCACTATGGAAATGGAAGAGGATGCAGATGAAGATGAAATGGGAGATAAGGTTGTATATGTGGAAGAGGCCTGGAGACACTGGAAGGTTTCAGATGGATTATATAATGGTAACACAGAAATTTAGGAACCAGGTTTTAAATCTCAAGACATTTCAAGGGGCAGATGCGGACTCTGACCACAATTTATTGGTTATAAACTGTAGATTAAAACTGAAGAAACTGCAAACGTTGGGAATTTAAAGAGATGGGACCTCGTTAAACTGATAGAACCAGAGGTTGTAGAGAGTTTCAGAGAGAGCATTAGAGAACGATTGACAAGAACGGAGGAAGGAAATACGGTAGAAGAAGAATGGGTAGCTTTGAGAGATGAAATAGTAAAAGCAGCAGTGGATAAAGTAGGTAATAGGGTAAGGGCTATTAGAAATCCTTGGGTCACAGAAGAGATATTGAATTTAACTGATGAAAGTAGAAAATATAAAAATGCTGTAAATGAAGCAGTCAAAAATCAATATAAACGTCTTAAAAATGAGATCGACAGGAAGTGCAAAATGGCTAAGCAGGGATGGCTAGAGGACAAATGTTAGGATGTACAGGCTTATCTCACTAGGGGTAAGATAGATACTGCCTAGAGGAAAATTAAAGAGGCCTTTGGAGAAAAGAGGACCACTTGTATAAATAGCAAGAGCTCGGCTGGAAACCCAGTTCTAAGTAAAGAAGGGAAAGCAGAAAGGTGGAAGGAATATATAGAGGGTCTATAAAAGGGCGATGTACTTGTGGGCAATATTATGGAAATAGAAGAGGACGTAGATGAAGATGAAATGGGAGATATGATACTGCGTGAAGAGTTTGACAGAGCACTGGAAGACATTAGTCGAAACAAGGCCCCGCTAATAGACAACATTCCATTAGAACTACTGATAGCCTTGGGAGAGCCAGCCCTGACAAAACTCTGCCATCTGGTGAGCAAGATGTATGAGACGGGCGAAATACTTTCAGACTTCAAGAACAATATAATAATTCCAATCCCAAAGAAATCATGTGTTGACAGATGTGAAAATTACGGAACTATCAGTTTAATAAATCACAGCTGCAAAATACTTTACAGACGAATGGAAACACTGGTAGAAGCTGACCTCGGGGACGATCAGTTTGGATTCTGTAGAAATGTTGGAATACGTGAGGCTATACTGACCCTACGACTTATCTTAGAAGATAGATTAAGAAAAGACAAGCCTACCTTTCTATCATTTGTAGACTTAGAGAAAGCTTTTAACAATGTTGACTGGAATACTCTCTTTCAAATTCTGAATGTGCCAGGGAGCGAAAGGCTATTTACAATTATTACAGAAACCAGGTGGTAGTTATACGAATCGAGAGGCATGAAAGAGGTGCAACGGTTGGGAAGGGAGTGAGACAGGGTTGTAGCCTCTCCCCGATATTATGCAAACTGTACATTGAGCAAGCAGTAAAGGAAACAAAAGAAAAATTTGTAGTAGGAATTAAAATCCTTGGAGAAGAAATAAAAATTTTTCGGTTTGCCTACGACATTGTAATTCTGTCAGAGACAGCAAAGGACCTGGAAGATCAGTTGAACGGAATGGACAGCGTCTTGAAAGGGGGATAGGAGATGAACATCAACAAAAGCAAAACGAGGATAATGGAATGCAGTCGAATTAAATCACTTGATGCAGAGGGAGATAGATTACGAAATAAGATGCTTAAAGTAGTAGATTTAGGGAGCAAAATAACTGATGATGGTCGAAGTAGAGAGGATATAAAATGTAGACTGGCAACGGCAAGAAAACGTTTCTGAAGAAGAGAAATCTGTTAGCATCAAGTATAGATTTAAGTGTCAGGAAGTCTTCTCTGAAGGTATTTGTTTGGAGTGGAGCCATTTATGGAAGTGAAACATGGACAATAAATAGTTTAGACAAGAAGAGAACAGAAGCTTTCGAAATTTGGTGCTGCGGAAGAATGCTCAACATTAGATAGGTAGATCACATAACTAATGAGGAGGTACTGAACAGAACTGGGGAGAAGAGGAGTTTGTGGCACAACTTGACTAGAAGAAGGGACCGGTTGGCAGGACAGGTACTGACACATCAAGGGATCATCAATTTAGTACTGGAGGGCAGCGTGGAGGGTAAAAATCATAGAGGGAGACCAAGAGATGAATACACTAAGCAGGTTCACATGTATGTAGGTTGCAGTAGATACTTGGAGATTAAGAAGCTTGCACAGAATAGAGTAGCATGGAGAGCTGCATCAAACCAGTCTCAGGACTGAAGACCACAACAACAAAAACCTTATTTCTATCTAGCTGAGCAAATCACACACACTATCGTCTGAGAATTAGTCTCTAATTTAAAGTTGTTACTAAAAGATTTCGACAACTTGAAAATGACAGAAAAAAGTGTATCTATGAGTATAACTACAAAATTTGTTTCTTAATTTGACTGTATTAACGTATAAAATAAAGGATATTTAGGCACTACGTTCTGTGGAGTTTTCTATCACGAAATTTGCAGCTGAACAGTAGAACAGAGCTGAGCAATTTTAACTTATCTCAAGGGAATTCTATCTTCGCTGAGCTGCTATCTGCTTGTAATGAATTTTGATCGTTGATGCGCCGTCTAACAATGTTATTTGGCACCTTTAATTCCAATAGGCGAAACAATTAGCAGTTATTTCAAGTTATTTGCCACGTGAAAACCTTCTCCAGACAATTTTGCTGTTCTGAAATAGTGCGACAGTATCACAGTTCGGGATGTAGGCTGAAATATTTTCTTTACAAAACAGAAACACGTTTGAAGTTTGTGGTGCATTCACAGACACTGAAATTTCGTAATTTGTATCTATAAATTTATTCTATAAAAGACAGTCTAACTTACGAAAATAATTATCTTTTACTCCTTGCACAACATCCGCATTTTTAACTCAGCTCTTATTTCCATTGCTTCTCTCCTACGCTTCTTGATTAATTTCAGGTGTTCTACCATTGCATGCTTCGCTAAAAAAAGCAAAAGACATCAATGTTGTTTCTATATCATGTCTCTGGCTCTCTCACTGACTAGGTAACGCTCGTTTCACACTACCTCCCGTAAACGTGACGTCATTTTGACGTCACACGCAATACCGACGACCGCATGATCGGCTATCGACTTTGTGACAACCAAAAATATGAATGTTACTGCTGCGAGTGAACCTCTTAGGCTCCTGTCTAACCACACACTCAAAAGTCGCACATATTCGGAAATAAAGAGCGAAATATTTGTCATAAGGCAGAACATGAATTTTACTGCTGCTCATTTCAGTCGCAGCAATTAAAACTGTATTCTTAGGTTCCTGCGTAACCACGAGTCGAAAATGACCACACATTCGTAAGTAAACAGCGAAATATGTATGACAAGGAAGAATATGAATGTTGTTGCTCCTTGCTTCACTCGAAGCAATTTTAACTGTCCTCTTAGGTTCCTGCCTAACCACACACACGAAAGGCGGCTCATATTAGCGAATAATCAGCCAAATATTTGCGAGAAGGAAGAGTATAAATGTTATTGTTGCTCGTTTCAATCGCAATCATTTAAGCTGTCCTCTTACATTCCTTCCTAACCACACACTCGAAAATCGCTAAATATTTATTTCATCCTTAGTTATCAAATCAGACGAAATGTAAATAACATCCAATATTATAGAACGTACTTGTATTACACTCATAAGAAAGTCCCAGAATGTGGTAACAACGCTAACATGAAAAAAAGTATTTGCTTGTGATGGGATGCAAACCCACATCGTTCGACTCCAGATACAACAACGTTATCCATTACACTAGCACTTAGTTATGCGACATTTGTCTCCTGTCTTGGTTATCATACTCTCTCCTGAAAGCTTATATCGTTAATGCGTTATTAAATAACATTAAACGATAATGGTGACGTATTTCTGACAAATTTTCGTCCGCCTCGGTAGCTGAGTGGTAAATGAGACGGAATGCCACGCAAGTTCGATTCTCGGCTGGGTTGGAGTTCTCCGCTCAGGAACTGGGTGTTGTATTGTCTTCATCATCATCGTATCATCCCCATCGACACGCAAGTCGCCGAAGTGGCGTCAGCTCAAAAGACTTGCACCAGGCGACAGGTTTACCCGACTGGAGGCCCTAGCCACACGACATTCATTTCATTTCAGTGCTCCGATACCTTGAAACTGAATACTGAAAATTATAAAATAAGCGTGTTTCACGCGTGATTTGTAAATCAATTGACGATAACAACTCACTTCTGTGAGAGCTCTCTTACATGAAGGCATTAACCGTCGATAAATCATTGCGAGACATTTTATTATAGCAATAATTATAATAAATCACTCCAAGAATGACGTGTTCTTGTAAATTTCCGGTATACACACATGAAGTCTTGTGAGGGGCCTGTATCGAACGCTAATGAAAGTGGAGAGCCGATCATGCGGTCGTCGATATTGCGAGTGACGTCAAAATGACGTCAAGTTTGCGGGGAGTAGTGTGACTTCGCTGACTTCAACTGCCACTATCTCGCCTCTGGATTAACCGAGCGGTCTGGGGCGCTGCAGTCACGGACTGTGCGGTTGGTCCCGGCGGAGGTACGAGTCCTCCCTCGGGCATGGGTGTGTGTGTTTCGCCTTAGGATAATTTAGGTTAAGTAGTGTGTAAGCTTAGGAACTGATGACCTTAGCAGTCAAGTCCCATAAGATTTCACACACATTTTAACATTTTTTTTATTCATCTCAGATACTACATGTAGCTAATTACTTCTGTTTGGCCGTAGCTAAGTTTTGCATATTATACAACATGCAGTCTTGTAAATATAGTTCAAACAAATATTAATACCAGGTGATTGTAATATAAAGTTCAGCTATTCACTGTCTAGTGTTTGCTGTAATTATCGTATGGGGAAATACGGAAGCGTCCGATCCCACCCGTCTGCTTTGACACATGACGTCATAAATATGGCGGAAACAAAAACAAACACACACACTTTCCACAAGAAGCCCAATGACACTAACGGGACAAGCGCGGGAAATGGGGTGTTTTGGGTGGGGGGCAAACTAAATATAAACAAATTTAGACGCCTTGCGTAGCTACAACGTGTAAGTGAAGACAGCCACGCATGAATACCCACCCACCTCCCAGGGCTCGTAACCCCTGCAACCCATAAAAGATAAAGATGCTTCAGTAGCTGATTAGTGTTTCTTGTCTTTAAAAAAAAAAAAAAAAAAAAAATCTCACGGGATAGAACGAACAGATCAGAAAGATAGGGTCTAGTGTAGCAGGGGATACAACCCGTCGGCTTTGGACAATGACGTCACAAGTCGCCAGAGAGCAGTTTACCATTTTCGCTTTTGCTGTTATGTTTCAGTTTCGTTTTTTTACTGATTGCTTAATAAAGTGGATCTGTTTATTCTATCTCGTGAGATTTTTTTTTAAAGCCAAAAAACACTTATCAGCCACTGAAGGGAGCTACAACACTAAGAAGAATCGCTTCTCGATTGGCGACTTGTGACGTCACTGTCCAAAGCCGACGGGTTGTATCCCCTGCTACACTAGCCCCTAAAGATAAATTTAATAAACTAAAACAGAAATTCGAGGAAACAGATAATTAAAATAAGTAATAAGTGTTTTTAAATTTAAAAAAATCTCACGAGATAGAACGAACAGATCAGAAAAGTAAAAAAAATAAGATAAAACAGAACTGGAGACAGCCACACTCCGCGCCGTCATGACGTCACACACGACAACACCCTTACGTCATGGGTCAAAGCCGACGCGTTGGATCTGTCGACCCTCGTACGGCAACGAAACTTGGTGAATACTCTATTGCGTTAATGCGGGAACGATTTAAACTGGAAAAAATTTGTTCCAATTTTGGCCAACTGGTGCAAATTTGGCGCTGTGAATGCAAGAAGTGTTTCCATATTTAATGGGTTAGGAACGGGAGGTGGACAGAAAGGTGAAACAATTGAGAAAAGTTTAATGTTGATTTTATTATTAACTGACCCTTACACAACTTGTACAATACGAGCACCGAAGACGTCTACGAGATACTGTACAGCGCCAAATTTGCACCCGGTGGCCAAACTTCTAACTAATTATTTTTTTCCGCCGCAAAGCGGTTCCGTATCGACGCATTAGCGTATCAATGAAGTTCCGCTTCCGTACTGCCGTACGACAATTACGGCGCACTCTGGTCTTCCGTGAGTAGCTGCCCTTTATTTAAAATCACTGATTGCTAAGGAAAATTGCATGAATTGGGTTTGTTTGACGTTGGAGAAAAGGATGACCCCTCTCGACGTAGAATTCGTTACGAAAGTGTAGAATAGACCAGTAATGTGGGGCTGTTCCACACTTGATCTTACAAACAAATAGTCATTGTGCTATTTGCTGATTAATACATTCGTATTTATAACAAATAAGTTGTTACAATTCTAACAAAACTTGGTATGTTGCTGCAAGAAAGAATTTTATTTTGGGCAGACCTCACACTTACAGCCACCATTTCTTCTGTAGTATTTTTGCTCCACCAATTGAAAGAGTAGTACCAATATTATGCAGAGGACGTCACGTCACTTGTATTTATAAGAAATAATTTGTTACAATTGTGACAAAAAGATTTTATGCAAAAAAGAATTTTATTTTGTGGTCATCTCACACTCAAGAGGCCAACGGCCTTGCCGCCGTGGTAACACCGATTCCCATCAGATCATCGAAGTTTAGCGCCGTCGAGCTGGGCTAACACTTGGATAGGTGACCATTCGGTCTGCCGAACGCTGTTAGCAAGTGTGGTGCACTCAGCCCTAGTGGCCAAACTGATGAGGTACTTGATTGAGAAGTAGCGGCTCCGGTCTCATAAACTGACGAGCGGCGGGGAGAGCGGTGTGCAGAACACATTCCCCTCCTCATCCACTTCGAGTAACGCCTGTGGGCTGAGAATGACAAGGCGGCCGTCGGTACCGTTGGGCCTTCATTGCCTATCCGGGTGGACTTTAGTTTCACACTTAATAACCACGATCTCTTCTGCAGTTGTATCTTTGCTCATGTTGGTGTCCACCAATTGAAGGAGTAGTATCAGTACAATGCAGAGAACGTCTCGTCACTGACATATCACAGAAACAGAAATATTTCCCACAATCTGCTCGAAGTGTCTCGGGCATACAATGGAAAATTCCCCAACTTTATAGATAACTACTCGTCGTGTCGCATCAGTTCTTTGTTTCCTATATTTTGCGGTTCTTCATTGTGACAAAATTTATCACCAGTCTCAAGTAGTTCCTTGATGGGAAACATTCCGTAAGTGAGTAGATGCGCAACAACATCATGAAAGAAATTACCTTCGTACAATGTCTCTTTATATCACTTTATTTACATTTTGTATACCACGACATTTCGGTTGTGTAACCATTCCAAGCGAAATGCTTAACTCGCTTACACACGTATATTCTGAGTGACAATCGTACAATGTCGTTGGCGACGCGTGGCTGGTCGGGCTTGAGAGCTGTAGCCACGATACCCGGACCTATACAAACAATAGCACACAGTCAAGCCTTTTACTAGTGTGAGGGAATACTGGACGGAATGCAGCGACAATTTGTGGCAAAGCTAAGGTATTCTGTGTACCACTGCCACCCAGCCACTACCCCGCACCCCCCCCCCCCCCCCCCCCCCCGCCATCTCTTTCCTGTTCCGATCGCTGCGCGGGAAGTGCTATTGTTGTCAAGCCTCTGTGTGAGATCAAATGTCTCTAATTTTCCCTTCATGGTCTCTGCGTCAGATATACAGAGTTGACCCGTACTCAACTGAAAAAATTTCAATGGTTGTTGAGGGATGTTTTCTGAGTACTTTGGTACAAGGGACGCATGGTCTCAGGTGTGTCTTCATAGTGTAATTGCATTTCGTCCGATTTCTTACCCCCATTTATACATCTTTGTGTCTGTACTAGGTTAGACTGTAGGGACTGCGCACTTCTTAAATCGAATTTACATGTTCCCACTCTTATTGCTCATATGTAAATCTGCACACTGTGTAAGCAGTGTATCTAATAAACACAAATTTAGCTGCAGACAGAGTATTAAAATGCAATAAAGGAATTCTTCTGATAAGACCTGCTCATCTTAAACAGATATTCCTGTTCCTGGAATCATACACAAATATTGTATCTAGTTTTTCATCACTAACGATTAGTTTGCATAGTAATTACAACAAAAATAATTTTATAAACATACATTAGGCCTTCTGAAAAATTAATGTGTTAAAGATCCATTTCATTTTTTATGCATTTCTGACAAAGCTGATTTGACGTGGTGAATGTTGTTACAAATTACACCTTGTAAAATTTTCATGCTAATTAAGACATACGTTCTTGAAAAGCATCCATTTTGAGTTCCTCTGTTGACATTTCCATAGAAACTTTCATCCCCAATACATAATTCTTCATCTCTAACCGAGAAGTCAAATGCCAATTTCAGATGTTTCAATACTCGTACAATGAAATATCTTCATAGAAATTTTCGTCGCATTAGCAGCTGAATTTTCAGAAACACTGGATCACGCATATTTTGTTTCTAACTGAGAACCCAAATGCAAATTTTCATTAGATTTACGTTCAAAAACGCTTTCATGATCAAATTTTTCCATAAGAGCTTTAATAGCCTATTTCACGTCCTTAGCGATTTTATTTCCAAAAGCACTAAAACACATATTTTTTATTTCTAAGCCAAGATATAAATACAAATTTTTATAAATGTGGCTTTTAGAAAGCTTTAGTAATTCTTTAATAATGATTTAAGTTCAAAAAAATTTATTCACTCCTTCACCCCCTTATGGTTTGAACTTCCAAAAATAGAGAAAGTCGTTTTTTTATTTCTGACTAAGGAACAAAACACCAGTTTTTGTAGTCCTACTTCCAAAAATTGCCTTGATAGTGTGGTGATCTCGAGAAATTATTTTGTGACTTCAGATACCATGAAAATTATCAATCAGGTCGCCCCACGTTGGGCGCCAAAAATGTCGTGAGCTGTGAATTCTTCCCTCTGCTGTTGGGCATGAAATGACGAACAGATGACTGATAAGATTGCCCCAAGGCTGGGCGCCAAAAATGTAGTATACTCTCAATTCTTCTCTCTGCTGCCAGACCTGAAATCACTAGTAGATGACTAATGATATTTCCCCACATTAGGAGTCAAGAATTACTTGATATCAAAAATGAAATAAAATCCAACAAAAAATGGTTCAAATGGCTCTGAGCACTATGGGACTTAACATCTGTGGTCATCAGTAGCCTAGAACTTAGAACTACTTAAACCTAACTGACCTAAGGACATCACACACATCCATGGCAGAGGTGGGATTCGAACCTGCGACCGTAGCGGTCCCGCGGTTCCAGACTGTAGCGCCTAGAACCGCTCGGCCACCCCGGCCGGCAAAATCCAACACAAATGGTTCGCACTTAAAGTATTCAGGTATGAAAGTAAAAGATTGCATATATAACCAAAAAATGACAGACATGTATTTATTTTCGTGCTGTTTACAGAAACCAAAAGAAAATTATAAATTTCAGGGCCGATTTGAGTGGGCATGGACACGACTCAGTTGTTAAGGGGAAGGAAGAGTGGAATAATTGTCTCAGCACTATTCCTCATCGTTCGTCCTGTACTGCTGTCGGCGGCAGGCGCTGCGTCGGTTCGGCGCGTCGCTTCGGTGCTGTGCAGCGCGTGTCGGCCGCCCTCACCACCAATCGCGGCTTTGCGGCGGAGCCCAGGTACGATCTTAGCGTTGCCTCTCCGCTGTAGGTTCCGTGGCCGAAGCTGTGTCATCACAGGGTTGGAAGGCGGATGTTGGCGATGGGTGGAAGAGCGCCCATGTCCTATCGCTTCTGCAGTGTCTCCGCGACTTTCTCTTTCGCGCTTCTCCTCCATCTCTCAGCTCAATTCCTCTTCGAAATAGTCTTCCTTTCGGCGTTGTCACTGACGGACAAAATTTTCAATCCAGCCCAATGACAGATAGCCGTTTCATAGCCACACATCTCCGCGAGGGGTGGAAATTTCCTTTCTGGCGCGGACCTAGCGTGTCCCTCATGAATCAGCTGTTTCTCAAGATTTCACATTCTTACGGTGTTCTTCTGTATTCCGTGGTTGTTGGGATAGCAGCTGCACAACACTTCTTTATAATCTCTGTCTCTGCGTGAGGCCTGGACAGACTCATGTTTGGGGTCCGTCTCAGAATCTGCTGGCGTCCATGAATTATAAGGAATGTCCTCAGCGTCGAGGAAAAACATCTTCATAAGAACGCTGACTTCTTTCAAACGCCTCCCTGCGCCAATTCCCCGCGCTTTGTGTACGCTCCTCTCTGTGCCCGTGGGGTGCTAGAATTATCGGCACATTCCCGCTTTCCAATGCAAGTAAAATGACTGCCGCCGAGCCAGAAAAAATCACATACTTTCACACGTACGTTCTTGGTGTTCTGTCTAATGGCTGCAGGTGACCATCAGTTATCGGCATACTTCTCATTGCCAGACAGGACCTTCGCAACGTGTCCCTCCTTGAGCGAGGCGAGGGCGTCCGCCCAGCTTGCGCTCCTTGCAGAATGACTGCAGTGTCCTCTCCTTGGGGGCTCGCCCCAGGGTGTCTGGCTCCCTCCTCCTCCTCTTCCTTAGCCGCTCACGGCGCGGTCAGACGTACTACAACAGTTACACATTTTCAAAAGCCTTCCAACTCTCATTTCACACACTTAGGGTTGGAATTCAGAAAAACGATGGCTACTGTATAAGATCAACACCCTCTCCAAATTTCAAGTTTCTATCCTTAGTGGTTTTGGCTGGGGGATGGTGAGTCAGTGAATAAGTCAGGACATCTAAAGAGGTTGATCAGAAACAGTCTGAAGATCTTGTAAGGGTGTTGCATTGTAGGCTGTGCTGAGCAGTAGTTGCTAAGAAAAAAATTTGATACGTTGCGCCATTTCCAAGTTAATTAGCATTGAAGTTAGCCAATCAGGCAATCGTGCGCACTAATTCAAACGGCCCTCCAGAGGCGGTGTCGCCATACATGTTCATTTGGTTTGCTAAAACTGCGGAAAGTTCTGCGGGTGCAACAGCCTGATTGCCTAACTTCAATACTACAGCCGCCACCTTGCTGCCATAACGTTTCTACACTCAGTAGGCATCCAGCGGTGGTAGCGTGTGATCTGTGTTTCCGCTACTGTGCTTTCTGTGACGTGTTAAAATGCGCGCTGCAATAGAAAACCCAGGTGCGTCCTGTGGTTAGATTTTAGTTGGTAACAAACTGTAAACCAATGAAATTTATCGAGACCTTTTTGATGCGTATGGAAAACGAATGAGTGAAAGCCATATGAGCCAATGGTGCATTTATTTTAAGCAAAGGCCGTACCAATGTTCACGATGATGACCGCAGTTGTAGGCCTAGCCTCGTGACCGAGGAACTAGTGATGAAAGTCAACGACAAAATTTGTGAATATCGTCGTTTCACGATTACGGTACTTTCGCAGAGTTTGGTGCATGAAACGGTGGCGGAGAAGCTCGGTTATCACAAATTTTTGCTAGGTGAGTTCCTAAAATCCAATGGCAAGCGGCAGATTTCTATAGAGACGGTATTGAAAAACTTGCCTCGGTTTGAATGGCGATTGTGTACAAATATTGCTTAAGAGTGTATCTTTAAAATTTAATTATAAAATATGTTTTTTTTCATATTGTTAATTTTTTATTTCAAAACGTCGCTTACTTTCTGGATAGTGTCGGATAATTAACTAGGAACGGCTCGACGTAACGAGTTTTTTCTTAACAATTATTTCTCAGCACAACCTACTCTGCAACATGCTTACAAGCTTTCCACAGTGTTTTGGCCACTGTCTATACAATAACACCGAAAATATGAGCAGTATGCGCTATGTATCCTGTTAGAAAGAAACTTGTTTCACCCTCTCACGAACTTTCCTGTCGAGATCATAAATTCTCCCCTTAGTCTTTGCTCCTAAGCTAGGTACTGCCCGTTTATCGCTTCACAAAATGAAGAGTGGCTCAAATACGCAACGCTGAGCTGTTCCGCGTCGAGGGCAACCACGTCCCAATAGTTCAGCGTCTCTGGTGCGTCGCTCTTGACTCTGCCGTGATCATGGTGGCCAACATTTTGAACAACAGCTGTAAGAGAACAATTCAGCATCTATAATGTAATACGGTATATACTGCTAGAATACATTCAACAATCTGTGGTAAAAGTGTATGTGTTACGTCTGAGGGTTCTTGCATTACTTTGTGTCTTATGGCGTACAGTCTTCTTCACTGTTGTGAAGGTATTTTCATAGAAGCAAACATAACAAACACAATAAATCGTAATTATTAGTACTTTATTGTAAGTCACTGTAGGACACGGCCCCCTTACTAAAACACTCCAAAAACTCCAGAACAACTCTAGTACTTTTGCGGATGAAGTTTGGGTTCATTTTTTTATAGTTTACAAAATACATAATTTTAGAAGCCGAATATAAAAAAAGATTATCCGATGTTGCGCTAACCATTACAATGCTGCACTTGGGCTGTAACGCACGTCTGAAACGGTAGAAAATTGTAACGACATAAGGGAATACCTGCCGAGTACTGACGCTTGGTCCAAGGACTCGCAGTTGCCCATCACCACAAACAAATGTAACTTATTACGTATAACTAGGCGGCAAGACCCATAATTGTACGAAGGAGTGCTGAAAAGAGCGCCACTTTTTAAATAAAACAAATATTGTTAACATTATACACTTTTGTTCTTTATGACTGCATATTTATTTTTCAACTTAGTCACGCTGGTGACAAACACATTTCTCCCAACGAAAGATCCGTTTGTTGATATCGTCAGTGTAGAATGTTTCATTTTGTTAACCGTACCACAACGTCACCTCTGCTTCCACCGCTTCGTCACTATCAATGTGAAGTCCTGGAAGGTATTTTTCAATTTTTGGTAACAAATGACAGTCGGATGGAGCCAAGTCGATCGATGGCATTGAGCCCAAGGCGTCGGATTGTTGCAGTTGTCGCAGCGCTCGTGAGTGGTCCGGCATTGCCATGCTGAAGGACAGGGTGCTCGATGTGTGGACGAATTCGTCGAATTCAAAACTCAACTAAAGCACTCCTTAGCCGGCCCGGTTGGCCGCGCGGTCTAACGTACGGCTTTCCGGGCAGGAAGGAGCGCCTGGTCCCCGGCACGAATCCGCCCAGTGGATTTGTGTCGAGGTCTGGTGAATCGGCCAGTCTGTGGATGGTTTAAGGCGGTTTTACATCTACCTCGGCGAATGCGGGCTGGTTCCCCTTATTCCGCCTCAGTTACACTATGTCGGCGATTGCTGTGCAAACAAGTTCTCCACGTACACGTACACCACGCAAACATAGGGGTTACACTCGTGTGTTGTGAGACGTTCCCTGGAGGGGGGGGGGGAGTCCACCGAGGGCCGAACCGCACAATAACCCTGGGTTCGGTGTGGGGCGGCGGAGGGGTGAAGTGGACTGCGGTAGTCGTCGTGGGGTCGTGGACCACTGCGGCTGCGGCGGGGACGGAGCCTCTCCGTCGTTTCTAGGTCCCCGGTTAACATACATACATAGCACTCTGTTCCTCACGCACCGACGTAGTTACGTTACACACCACCATGTTACGCGCTGCAGTTCGGAGCCCTCTAGCGTCAGAGAGCTCAGTATATGTACACCTGAAGAATAAAGATGTAGAATGTTAATAGCGTTTCTTTTATTTAAAAAGCTTTAAGAGTTTTCACATAAAAAATTCGCATGCATTACTTCTCAGCACGCCCTCGTATGATTAGTTTCCGAACAACGACAGGGAAAATACGTAAGTCGCGATTTAAAGTGGAACGACTACATGAAAATAATCGTAGAAGCGGCAGAGAGATCAACTCGAAGAACCCTCTGGAAGTGTAATCTACCCACGAAGGAGGTAGCTTATATATAAATTAACCGTTCGACCGACTCTTCAACAGATAGAGAAGATACAAACAGAAGCTGCTCGTTTAGTCAGCTGTTTGTGGTTTACCGTTAAAACTACGGGAGCGTACGTTCCTAGAAGAGGCGACACGTAAATTCCTTCCTCTTACTTACACAGACGAACCAGAACTCCACCGACAAATTTTCAGGTCTTGATCGGGATTCCTTTTGCGTATTTTGGTATAAGGAACCCACGGTCTCATGCAGCTCATTGTAGAGTTATTGCATTTCATTTGGTTTCTTGCCCAAGTTAGCTTCATATCAGTAATTAATTTAAAGAGATCCGCTTCAGCTGTACTAACGATCATTCAAATCCCGACCGGTTTCGGGATGCCAAAGTCCCATCTTCAAATATATAAAACTGTAACACACAAATGTGAGGAGGGAAAAATATAATATAACATATCTGTAGAAACTGGAAGAGCAGACTACTGAAACAAGGCCACTCATTTATTGTACCCACTATATACAACTACACTAAATGAGTAAACAATGTTGAAGCATACGGCTCTAATGAACAATTATAAGTTTCTTAAATAATATGTCCTCCCATGAACCATGGACCTTGCCGTTGGTGGGGAGGCTTGCGTGCCTCAGGGATACAGATAGCCGTACCGTAGGTGCAACCACAACGGAGGGGTACATGTTGAGAGGCCAGACAAACGTGTGGTTCCTGAAGAGGGGCAGCAGCCTTTTCAGTAGTTGCAGGGGCAACAGTCTGGATGATTGACTGATCTGGCCTTGTAACAATAACCAAAAGGGCCTTGCTGTGCTTGTACTGCGAACGGCTGAAAGCAAGGGGAAACTACGGCCGTAATTTTTCCCGAGGGCATGCAGCTTTACTGTATTATTAAATGATGACGGCTTCCTCTTGGGTAAAATATTTCGGAGGTAAAATAGTCCCCCATTCGGATCTCCGGGCGGAGACTACTCAAGAGGATATCGTTATCAGGAGAAAGAAAACTGGCGTTCTACGGATCGGAGCGTGGAATGTCAGATCCCTTAATCGGTCAGGCAGGTTAGAAAATTTAAAAAGGGAAATGGATAGGTTAAACTTAGATATAGTGGGAATTAGTGAAGTTCGGTGGCAGGAGGAACAAGACTTTTGGACAGGTGACTGCAGGGTTATAGATACAAAATCAAATAGGGGAAATGCAGGAGTAGGTTTAATAATGAATAGGAAAATAGGAATGCAGGTAAGCTACTACAAACAGCATAGTGAACGCATTATTGTGGCCAAGATAGATACGAAGCCCACACCTATTACAGTAGTACAGGTTTATATGCTAACTAGCTCTGCGGATGACGAAGGAATTGAAGAAATGTATGATGAAATTAAATTATTCAGATAGTGAAGGGTGACGAAAATTTAATAGTCTTGGGTGACTGGAATTCGGTAGTAGGAAAACGGAGAGAAGGAAACGTAGTAGGTGAATATGGATTGGGGCTAAGAAATGAAAGAGGAAAACGCCTGGTAGAATTTTGCACAGAGCACAACTTCATCATAGCTAACACTTGGTTCAAGAATCACAAAAGAAGGCTGTATACATGGAAGAACACTGGAGATACTAGAAGGTATCAGGTAGATTATATAATGGTAAGATAGAGATTTAGGAACCAGGTTTTAAATTATAAGACGTTTCCAGGGGCAGATGTGGACTCTGACCACAATCTATTGGTTATGACCTGTAGATTAAAACTGAGGAAACTGGAAAAAGGTGGGAATTTAAGGAGATGGGATCTGGATAAACTGAAAGTACCAGAGGTTCTACAGAGTTTCAGGGAGAGCATAAGGGAACAATTGACAGTAATGGGGGAAAGAAATACAGGAGAAGAAGAATGGGTAGCTTTGAGGGATGAAGTAGTGAAGGCAGCAGAGGATCAAGTAGGTAAAAAGACGAGAGATAGTAGAAATCCTTGGGTAACTGAAGAAATTTTGAATTTAATTGATGAAAGGAGAAAATATAAAAATGCAGTAATTGAAGCAGGCAAAAAGGAATACAAACGTCTCAAAAATGAGATCGAACGCAAGTGCAAAATGGCTAAGCAGGGATGGCTAGAGGACAAATGTAAGGATGTAGAGGCTTATCTCACTAGAAGTAAGAAAAATACTGCCTACAGGAAAATTAAAGAGACCTTTGGAGATAAGAAAGCCACTTGTATGAACATCAAGAGCTCAGATGGAAACCCAGATCTAAGCAACGAAGGGAAAGCAGAAAGGTGGAAGGAGTCTATAGAGTGTTTATACAAGGGCGATGTACTTGAGGACAATATTATGGAAATGGAAGAGAATGTAGATGAAGATGAATCGGGAGATGCGACACTGCGTGAAGAGTTTGACAGAGCACTGAAAGACCTGAGTCGAAACAAGGACCCGGGAGTAGACAACATTCCATTGGAACTACTGACGGCATTGGGAGAGCCAGTCCTGACAAAACTCTACCATCTGATGAGCAAGATGTATGAAACAGGCGACATACCCTCAGACTTCAAGAAGAATATAATAATACCAATCCCAAAGAAAGCAGGTGTTGACAGATGTGAAAATTACCGAACTATCAGTTTAATAAGTCACAGCTGAAAAATACTAACGCGAATTGTTTACAGACGAATGGAAAAACTAATAGAAACCGACCTCGGGGAAGATCAGTTTGGATCCCGTAGAAACGTTGGAACACGTGAGGCAATACTGACCCTACGACTTATCTTAGAAGCTAGATTAAGGAAGGGCAAACCTACGTTTCTAGCATTTGTAGACTTAGAGAAAGCTTTTGACAATGTTGACTGGAATACTCTCTTTCAAATTCTGAAGGTGGCAGGGGTAAAATACAGGGAGCTAAAGGCTATTTACAATTTGTACAGAAACCAGATGGCAGTTATAAGAGTCGAGGGACATGAAAGGGAAGCAGTGTTTGGGAAGGGAGTGAGACAGGGTTGTAGCCTCTCCCCGATGTTATTCAATCGGTATATTGAGCAAGCAGTGAAGGAAACAAAAGAAAAATTCTGAGTAGGTATTAAAATCAATGGAGAAGAAATAAAAACTTTGAGGTTCGCCGATGACATTGTAATTCTGTCAGACACAGCAAACTACCTGGAAGAGCAGTTGAACGGAATGGACAGTGTCTTGAAAGGAGGATGTAAGATGAACATCAACAAAACGAGGATCATGGGATGTAGTCGAATTAAGTCGAGTGATGCTGAGGGAATTGCATTAGGAAATGAGACACTTAAAGTAGTAAAGGAGTTCTGCTATTTGGGGAGCAAAATAACTGATGATGGTCGAAGTAGAGAGGATATAAAATGTAGACTGGCAATGGCAAGGAAAGCGCTTCTGAAGAAGAGAAATTTGTTAACATCGAGTGTAGATTTAAGTGTCAATAAGTTATTTCTGAAAGTATTTGTATGGAGTGTAGCCATGTAAGGAAGTGAAACATGGACGATAAATAGTTTGGACAAGAAGAGAATAGAAGCTTTCGAAATGTGGTGCTACAGAAGAATGCTGAAGATTAGATGGGTAGATCACATAACTAATGAGGAAGTATTGAATAGGATTGGGGAGAAGAGAAGTTTGTGGCACAACTTGACCAGAAGAAGGGATCGGTTGGTAGGACATGTTCTGAAGCATTAAGGGATCACCAATTTAGTATTGGAGGGCAGCGTGGAGGGTAAAAATCGTAGAGGGAGACCAAGAGATGAATACACTAAGCAGATTCAGAAGGATGTAGGTTGCAGTAGGTACTGGGAGATGAAGAAGCTTGCACAGGTTAGAGTAGAATGGAGAGCTGCATCAAACCAGTCTCAGAACTGAAGACCACAACAACAGCAAATAATATGTCACAAGTTCAGGCCCATTTCTCTAAACTACCATTAATTATTTCACCTTAATCATCAAAAATTGTGCAAATAGCTCTGAGCACTATGGGACTGAACATCTGAGGTCATCAGTCCCCTAGAACTTAGAACTACTTAAACCTAACTAACCTAAGGACATCACACACATCCATGCCCGAGGCAAGATTCGAACCTGCGACCATAGCGGTCGTGCGGTTCCAGGCTGAAGCGCCTAGAACCTCTCCGCCACACCGGACGGCCTCCTCAATCATCCTTCTATATTAGTGTTGGAGGGCAGTGTGGAGGGTAAAAATTGTAGAGGGAGACCAAGAGATGAATACGCTAAGCAGATTCAGGAGGATGTAGGTTGCAGTAAGTACTGATAGATGAAGAAGTTTGCACAGGATAGAGTAGCATGGAGAGCTGCATCAAACCAGCCTCACAACTGACGACCACCACAACAACAACAACAACATATTAGTATTATTTTGTACTAAACCGGCACTCAACCGGATCACGTTAATTTTTCATTTCGCTGTTCAAATCATAATACTTACATTTTAGATATTTATGATGATTTTTCCATTTTTATATATTTCATTTTACTTTACTTAAGCCCATTATGTATCCTACATACGTGACGATTCATTTGGAATAGTTTATCATACTATTCTTTTTCAGTGTGTCTTTTACTGTCTTATTCTCTGTTCACTCAATTGACTTATGTACTATTGCCTTGTTGCCCAATACGGCACAAATTTTTACAAGCTTGTGAAGTTGAAGCTTACTTTTCTCCCATTCGTTTAGCTTTTTCGCCTCTTCACCATCTCATCCTATCATTATTGTTTTGTATAATGTAGGGTACACAGGCTGATCATTTTCTTTTGTTATTTTGCTGCTTACATTGCTACACCTACATTTTAGATTTGTGATGATTTTTATGTATTCCATTTTACTTCACTTCAGCCCAGAATGACATTTTATTTAGCATGGTCTATGTTACCATTAAATTTTATTACTGTTTTTTACTGTTTCTTATCCCTTGAAATTCATTGTGCCAGGTACGAGGCGTACGGGGAGGACAGGCCGTGGTGCGTAGGTCACAGCACATGGAACTGCAGGTCTTACGAGTACCACCAGTCGTCTCTGGCAGAGAGCGAGTAACTATTTCAGACGAATTTTGTAATTCTTGACAGAGTGTTTAAATGGCTGCAAGTTCTCGATAGCACATAACAAAATTAAAACATTTATTGCGCAACTTATCAGTTAAATATTGATCTCCCGGGGCCGAGCGTTCATGAAGAGTGGTGGACAAGCCGACTAGTGTGACGTCACATGTTCGTTGCAGAGCCAGTATATCTTGTTGATCACGCTTCGATAATAATGACGTCGCTTTACTTTCTCGTGCGGAGCTTGCGCCGCACGATACCTCCAGACGTGCGGCCCTCCACTCAGTCGTGGTTGGCGTTCATCTACATCTACATCTACATCTACATGGATACTCTGCAAATCGCATTTAAGTGCCTGGCAGACGGTTCACCGAAACACCTTCATACTTCTCTATTGTTACAGTTTCTTATAGCGCGCGGAAAGAATGAACACCTATATCTTTCCGTACGAGCTCTGATTTCCCTTGTTTTATCGTGGTGATCTTTCCTCCCTATGTAGGTCTGTGTCAATAAAATATTTTCGCATTCAGAGGAGAAAGATGGTGATTGGAATTTCGTTAGAAGATTCCGACGCAAAGCAAATCTCCTTTGTTTTAATGATTTCCAGCCCAAATCATTTCTGTGACACTCTCTCCCATATTTCTCGTTAATACAAAACGTGCTGCCTTTCTTTGAACTTTTTTGATGTACTCTGTCAGTCCTATCTGGTAAGGATCCCACACCGCGCAGCAGTATTCTAGAAGAGGATGGACAAGCGTAGTGTAGGCAGTCTCATTAGTAGGTCTGTTACTTTATCTAAGTGTCCTTCCAATAAAACACAGTCTTTCGTTAGCCTTCCCGACATCATTTTCTATGTGTTCCTTCCAATTTAAGTTGTTAGTAACTGTAATACCTAGGTATTTAGTTGAATTTATTGCTTTTAGATTACACTGATTTATCGAGTAACCGAAGTGTAACCTGTTCCTTTTAGCACTCATGTGGATGACCTCACACTTTTCGTTATTTAGGGTCAACTGCCACTTTTCGCATCATTCCGATATTTCTTCTAAATCGTTTTGCAGTTTGTTTTGATCTTCTGATGGCTTTATTAGTCGTCTGCAAACAACTGAAGACGGCTGCTCAAATCGTTTCCCAAATAGTTTACAAAGATAAGGAACAGCAAAGGGCATATAACACTGCCTTGGGGGACACCAGAAATCACTTCTGTTTTACTCGATGGCTTTCCGTCAGTTACTACGAACTGTGACCTCTCTGACAGGAAATCACAAATTCAGTCATATAACTGAGACGATACTGCATAAGCACGTAATTTCACTACGAGCCACTTGTGTGGTACCGTGTCATATCGAGCGGCTGCCAGACGGAGGACAGTGTGAGTACAGTATTTGCTCTCGGTTTCTTTTTCCTTACTCCTGCCCTCCCGGTCGTCAAACTGTTGGTCTAATTCATTATTAGGCCCTCTCCTTTTTTCTAATGCCGCCAAGATGCACTGATTTGAAGTCCTTTCACTGACTGGGCCGACCACATGTTATGCGTTACCAAATACACTGAGTCGCCATGTTTCGGTAGTCTTCTGGTTTTTATAGATATATTGCATTATATTTTTTCTCTCCTTTGCTTCGTATGTTAAACTTTTATGCACCTGAAGATTTTAACTTTCCGAAACCGGTCGTGATAATAACCCTGGTTAACACTGATTTTGTTGCCAATAATTTACAGTGAATTTAGGGTAACTTTATGTCCCTGAATTCGAATATGTCACTCGTTTTGCTAGATTGGCTCTATTTATTGTGGTAACGCACAATATGTAGATAAACAAACTAACAAAAATTCAAAATATTAATTGAGATACATTGTGTACACAGTCAAATGAAAATATACCAGCTTTTAATTTTTCATTACTGAGTCCAGGGAATGATTTGCATATATGTTTGAAACAGCCACTATTTTTGTTCAATTCTTTCACAAATTGCTTCATTAGACCAAGCTTGATATGAGGTGGGGGCAGAATGATTTAGTCCCTGTCAACTAATGGTTTTCTTAGAATAGTAGCTACTCCTACAATAAAGCTATCTCTTGGTGGCCATGAAACGTTTTCCCAGTGATCATGCTTTGCTCTGCTGTCCCACACGTAAAGAAAGTAAGGAAATTTTGTGTATTCACTTTGCTGTCCAAGCGAAAAGTTAACCATTTTTAAATCATCACATTGGTGTTGACTATACCGAACTTTCTGGAGGATCATCTGGATATTTTCGTATTCCTCATGAAGTTTCGTCGAGTGGCCAGTTGGACTGGATGCTAGCAATTGCCATTATACAACAACACACATTTTGGGTTTCTTGTTGAGCAATCGATAAAAAGCCTCCAGTCTTACAGTTGATATTTTTGTAGTCCCACTTTCAGTAGGGATGTCACTGCAGTAAATAAGTGCATCATCTTGACTGAAGTATGGAAGTAGATCTTCTTCTCTTGCCCGGTAAGCTGTGATTTTAGTTCCTGGTTGTGGTCAATTAGCCTCATTTAATCTAGATGGAAAGAGTTCAGAAGACTGTTTAGGAAGACCGAAGTCTCTTATCAAATCGTTAAGCTCTTCCTGATTGAAGAGCTGATGTCTTGTGGAACTTCCTTCGCATTCAGATTCACTACTACTAGGGTTCAAGTCCTGCAAATCATTATCGTCTGAAGAAAGTAGTTTTGGCAGAGTGGTGAACACTGGTACAGGAATGTCATCGCTATGTGGCACATGTCGCTTTGCTGATTCTAAATGGGGATATTCCCACTTATGCTTCTTGTAGCGATTGAAGCCATTTACATTGACAATGCAAAAATAACAATATTTTCGGTGGTTTTTGGCTCTCGCCACACCATTGGCATGCCAAAGTTTAAGCCCCTGCGTTTGCCATTAGTTGACAGTCGTAAAGACTCGACACAGCTTTTGAAAACTTTATGAGGAGCCCAGTGTTTATGGTGGTCTCCCAGTTTAATCCCAAAATATACAAGATTGGCCTGTTTCAGAAAGTCAATGATATTCTTCCGTTATTCTGGCAGAGCATTTTCCACAAATATAGAAGAACATATCAGGAGAGTTGAAATAACCACTGCTCGAAGAACTCATATTTATCTATGAAAAGAATGAAACAAAATAAAAATTATATTTGGAAAACTTTATTATTATAAATATGATAAGGTGGAATTAATAACACATGATCTATAACTTACATTTAACTAAGAATAATGTAATAACCAACCGTGACACACCCTTTTTCTCGATACAATGAACGAGAAATTCTTCACCGACAAAACCTCTTAACAACTATTACACAAATCGCGTCCTCTCACACGCTCGTTCAAAAATGGTTCAAATGGCTCTGAGCACTATGGGACTCATCTGAGGTCAACAGTCCCCTAGAACTTAGAACTACTTAAACCTAACTAACCTAAGGACATCACACACATCCATGCCCCACACAGGATTCGAACCTGCGACCGTAGCAGTTGCGCGGTTCCAGGCTGCAGCGCCTAGAAGCTCTCGGCCACCGCGGCCGCCCACACACTCGTTCCTCACTCGACTGCCGCTCTGAGCACAAACAAGGGGGTGTGGGGACCGTGACCTTCACTGCAGCAGTGTGGCCAACTGACTCACCTTTAAATTGTGAGACACAAGAGGGCGTCTCAAATTACTACCATGTCCCATAATGTCACCTCCTCCTCTGCAACGTGTAATATATAAGATATTGCATTTGTCCATACGCAATCACAAAATATAAAACGAATAGTCACAGAAAATAATGGAATTCGCAACCGATTTGCTGATAATTTAAAGATTTAACGTTAAACCTCAGTGAAAGCCTGTATCTAAGAAACTAGAGGCAATTGGGGAAATGCGTTTTCCGATTCAGATTCAGCATACCAAATACATCCAGCATACGTTCAAATATCCCTGGCAACAAGAAAAAAATTTGTTTTTGTAGAGCTGTGTAATCATTAGCACAGCTGAAGTGAACCTCTTACAATTAATTAATCGTGCCTCTCTGTTGTGTGTGTCCTACATAGCAAATCTTATAGTTTCATATCAATATTGCACTGAAAATAGTGCTCGACAGTGCGAATGTCGACCTATACGCTGTGTGTCTTGTTTCCATTTGCCCACAGTAACAGCTGTTGACAACAGCTTATCTCCTTTTCCTCAATTTTGCATTAAGTACCGTTCGGTTCTGTCTAGAGTTTTCTTTTCTGGCAGTATTAGTTGTAGGGTAACACTTATACATGGGATACTATGACTAGGTATATTGATTAAGAGCTGGCCGTTGTACTCCTGTGTGGGTTCACTGAATGCAATGGAAGAGGAGCACAACGATTCTATGCTAACCTGATCCCGTACCGACGGCAGCCATATCAGAGTACTTTCGAATCTGCACCTACGAGATACTGTATCCTTCCCCGTTAGAATGAAAGATACTGGCTGTGTGAGGTATTTCAAAACACTCGGCATGGAAACGAATGTATTCTCAACACAAGTCAATCACTTGTTTGGAGTCTCACATGAACAACAATTGCATTCGTGCCCTCCAAAGGAGCTGCAAGCATTATAGCTATTGAACTCTCCGAGTGGCGTTAGCATACAGGTTCCTACAGATAATCCCAATTTTCCTGGTTTCATTCTGTTTACATACGCGGCCATGTTTACAAGAGAGAACATGTTCAACAGTAGGAACAGTTATGTATGTGATGACGGAAATCCACACCCACTGGTGTGTCGCTCCTGTCAGCCGAAGTTTGCTGTGGCTGTATGGTCATAATTGTACATGATTTTGTGATTGGATCTCTTAACCTGCTCCCTGATACATTGAATCGAGTCGTACACAAAACTTCCCTTCAACGTGTCCTCCCATAGTTCCTAGAATATATGCCACTGAGAATTCATCAGTTCAAGTGGTTTCAACATGACAGGGCGCCACCACATTTTGCACTCGATGTTAGAAACTACATTGAAATAAAGGTTGGACGACAATGGATTGGTCGCCGTGGTCCAGATTCCATAGCCAGCTGTGCTAGGCGCTTCAGTCTGGAACCGCGTGACCGCTATGGTCGCAGGTTCGAATCCTGCCTCGGGCATGGATGTGTGTGATGTCCTTAGGTTAGTTAGGTTTAAGTAGTTTTAAGTTCTAGGGGACTGATGACCAAAGATGTTAAGTCCCATAGTGCTCAGAGCCATTTGAACCATAGCCAGCTCGGTCACCAGACATGACACCCATTAATTACTTCTTCTCGGGGCATGTGAAGGGCCTGTTTTACGAGATAGTCATATGGATATGGTGTCGAACATGTCCGAAAGAACAGACACCATATCCATATAAGTAGGGCCTATATAGTTCTGGCAATACCGGCCATAACCTTCTTCTTCTATGCGGATGCATAGAACTCTTATGGGACTTGGTAAGAATGTCTTCCACGAGTAATATGTGTGTTGGGGGGAAGGGGGGAGGGACACTATGAATGTAGTGTGTGGACATAAAAGGTGAGAATGTTTGTCTCGCGGGAGGCGTGCGCGAGATAGTCCCTGCAGTCGCGCTATCCTCTCTGTCCTCGATGGCTCAGATGGATAGAGCGTCTGCCATGTCAGCAAGAGATCGCGGGTTCGAGTACCGGTCGGGGCACACATTTTCACCTGTCCCCGTTGACATATATCGACGCCCATCAGCAGCTGCAGGTATTAATATAATTCTAAATTTAGTTTACGAGACTCCGGTCGACGCTCGCAAGGACCTGGTTGCTGGGATTATCGCAGCCACGGAGGAAGTACGCCAAAGTTAAGGAATTCATGAGCTTTTAAGACAGCCGATAGAGCGTCGCTATACGCTCTGTTGTGATCGCGATGGTCAAAATATTAAATAGTACCTGTAAGGGAACAGTACTGCCGCGCGGGATTAGCCGAGCGGCCTAGGGCGCTACAGTCCTGGACTGTGCGGTTGGTCCCGGCAGAGGTTCGAGTCCTCCCTTGGGCATGGGTGTGTGTGTTTGTCCCTAGGATACTTTAGGTTAAGTAGTGTGTAAGCTTAGGGACTGATGACCTTAGCAGTTACGTCCCATAAAATTTCACACACATTTGAACTTTTTTTTTTTTTAACAGTTCTGCATTTGTTACGTACTGTATTGTACGCTGATAGTACAGGCCGAACACACTGTGATAAATGGCTCTGAGCACTATGGGACTAAGGTCTGAGGTCATCAGTCCCTAGTCCTAAGTAACCTAAGGACATCACACACATCCATGCCCGAGGCAGGATTCGAACCTGCAATCGTAGCAGCAGCGCGGTTCCGGACACTGTGATAAAAGTGTACCTGTTTCGCCTGAGGGGGTTGGACTCCGCTATGTTGCGTGATCCACGTTTTTGTTATTGCATATTACAGACTACTTCACTGTTGTGACGGTATTCTCACAGAAACAAAGGTTCCTGCTCGCGCTGTATGTAACTGGCACATATGATGATAAGTCTACAATCCTTGAAATCGAGCATCGTATAATAAAATGAAGAGCATATAGAATGTGACATATCAAATGATCACGATATGGATATACAGAAAGAAACTAATACTTACAGCGTGTATGTGGCAGAGTAAGTTCGCTTAAGGATAAAATAAGGAAAGAGACATTGTAAGATGGCAAGAACTATGCCCCTTACATGAACTCATTAAAGATCACCGAACTCACGTTGAGTAAACAGCAGGGCTGAACAAAAATGACTGACAAGGCACAGTGCATCTTGTAGAGGGTATAGTATGGACGTATTGGAATAATTAATGTTGGGTGATGGTTTTAAAGTAATTCGCATGACCTGAAAACTTTGCGGAAACGCGTCGATTTACTAGAGGCTAGTTCATCCCAGGGAAGTATTCAGCGTTGACCATGGCGCGCGGCTGGGGAGCGGCGAAGGGAAGCAACAATAGGCAGCTTAGGGCGGCTCAAACTCTTGAGAAAGTGGTAAAGGGTCGCGGCCTCCAGCTGCCTTAAGATGAGTGACAGTGGGTGGGGGGGGGGGGGGGGGGGGTTGACCCCATGCTGGTGTACCGGGAAGCAGACGGAGAACTTGTATGCCTGTTGATAAATGTCCATCGTCCCGTTTTCAGTAAAACGTGCGAGTAAGCCGCGCAAAGCAATGGTGGAGTGGTCAACAGAGGCCAAAATATGCGTGTTCGTGACTACAGCAACTTCACTCTGAATTCACGGTCCGCAGAGTCTGAAGTAAATCAGGTGAAGAGCGACAGAATGTATTACGCCCGCCTCTGATGGGAATGTAGGACCGAGGAATTTGGGACAAATTGGTGTTTTGTGCAGACGCTAACCTTCATGGGTGACCTGGGAGGAGCTAAATAGCAGAAGTTGAGAGGAAGAGAAATGTTGTGGGAAATTTGTTCACTTCCCAGAACAGGCATTGGTCGGTGCTGGGAAGCGACGCATAATTAACGCGACTTCGCTGCAATTGTGCAATTGGCGTAAGTGATTTTGCTGGAGGGGAAACCGAGGCGAAGAGCGGACTGGCAGAAGTCTCCGTAGAGGTCTTCCGTTCCGAGCTTGCCTAGAGTGCGGACGTGGCGTTCTTTACTCAGCTTACCTGAGAAAGAGTGAGCATCTCTGCAGTTTAGGACGTAGCAAATGGAATGATTGAGCTTGGAGATCCGAAGTTTTGGTTCAGCTATGTACTGAGCAAGATAGCTAGGAGTGAATAGACGAGCGCAGCCTTGCAGCACCACGAGGTCGGTCGACGTCCGCACAACGACACCGCTCCGCCACGCTGTATTCGGTGATATTGCGCCCGCTTTGGCCACTGATTAATTTGTTGGATCACGTCGGCAAAGTTTCCACGAGGGTTTCATGGGCCGTGTATTGTAGAATTCTTCTCGGGCTTCGCATTACGCCTGGATCAGCCGATAGGAATTACTTTTGATTTATCGCGCTTTACTCCATGCAAACGCAATTTGTTACCACTGCCTGTTAGGAGAGTCATGTAATGTGATGATTGAAGGTCGTGAGTTAAAATAAATCTGTCCTAATCGACTGCATCTGTTTTCAGTCAAGTAGTTGAAATCCCAAGTCACTTTCTTAATTAATTTTATGTTCAACATTTGCA
This sequence comes from Schistocerca americana, assembly GCF_021461395.2. Taxonomy (NCBI): domain Eukaryota; kingdom Metazoa; phylum Arthropoda; class Insecta; order Orthoptera; family Acrididae; genus Schistocerca; species Schistocerca americana. The sequence continues at coordinate 686,526,691 of NC_060122.1, forward strand.
TCTGGTGTTCAATAGCTGAATATAACATCAATGTGCACCCCCTTTAATTAAAAGGGATCAATTCTGAATCAATTAATGTCAACACTGCCACGGCAGTTCAATCAGGAGTCTCAGGGCCTTATTTCTTTCCTTGCGTTATCCGACATTGCGGCAGTTTTGCACTCTCTGTTGATCTGTTAGTCAATTACCTGGGGTGAACACACACCAAAACCAGATAAGTGACGGGTGGGGTGTTACAACACAAATGAACTTTTATGTTGTCATGACAACTCCTACTTGATTATATAGGGCAGAAAGTTGGACGCTGAGAAAGAAAGATTTAGACAACTAGAAATATCAGAAATGAAATTTCTAAGGTCTGTGAAAGACTGCACTAGGAAAGACAATATTAGGAACGAAGTTGGGGGTTGTTTTTGGGGAAGGAGACCAGTCAGCGAGGTCATCGGTCTAATCGGATTAGGGAAGGAAGGTGGCTGTGCCATTTCAAAGGAACCATCCCGGCATTTGCCTGGAGCGATTTAGGGAAATCACGGAAAACCGAAATCAGGATGGCCGGACGCGGGATTGAACCGTCGTCCTCCCGAATGCGAGTCCAGTGTCTAACCACTGCGCCACCTCGCTCGGTACGGTACGAAGTAATGTGGAAAGAAATAGAAAACCGACCAACAACCCGAAAGAAAATCCAATGCAAATAAAAATGGAGAGAACGTGTACTTCATATATCACCACAAAGACTTCCTAAACTAGCAACAGATTATAAACCTTGGGACAAGAGAAGTGTAGGAAGACCGAGGATGAGATGGTGAAACCGAAACAGGCTCTTGGCCTGAGTGGCTGAAGAAGGAGCATTTAATTTCAGTCTGAGGCTATATATATTTTTCTCAATTACTCATAGCCGCGCGGAGTGACTGCGCGGTTTGGGGCGCCATGTCACGAACTGCACGGCCCCTCCCGCCGGATGTTCGAGTCCTCCCTCTGGCATGGGTGTGTGTGTTGTTCTTAGCATAAGTTAGATTAAGTAGTGTGTAAGACTAGGGACCAATGACCTCGGCAGTTTGGTCCCTTAGGCATTCACACGCATTTGAACAATACGACGGGTTATCATCCACTATGGTAAACTTAAACATAAATTTCAAAACCATGTAATCAGTTCATACTTGCCGAGTTGCTTGCGTGTATGGAAAGGAACAACTTTATCCCCGCTACTTCCAAAACGTATGAACATTGATATTGTCCAGCAGGGGGCGGGGGGGGGGGGGGGGGGGTTGGGGGTTGGACGAACAGCAGTGGCTAGGCTGCCGTGTTTGTCGCCCTCTGCGTTGGGCGTTTCCCGATAGTAAAGCGAGCGTTGCCGCATAATGGGACAGCTGAACAACGAAAGCGGAGGCGGTCGATGCCCGGGGCTGGGCGAGGCGCTCGCGTGAAATGGGGTCACCGGCCGTGGTCAGAGACCTGTCCCAGCGCCGGTACGCCAGTGCAGAGTGCGGAAGGTCGCGGTCCACATCTCTCCCAGCTCACTTGCTTTTGCGTCATCAGAGTCCCACTTCGAGTAGAGCACAGCTATATCTCTGTGTTTGTCCAAAAAATGTTTCACAACAATTGTGACGTTCGAGGAGCCTTCATACACTTATCTTTAGTGTGATGATGATTAGACTGACAAAAAAAACATAAAATAGAATAACTGTTGTTTTCAGTCCAAAGACTCGTTTGATGTAGCTCTCCATGTCACTCTATCCCGTGCAAGCCTCTTCATCTCCGAATAACTACTGAAACTTACATTCTTCTCAATCTGCTTATTGTATTCATACCAAATTCTTGATCCCTTGAAGTCTCAGAATGTGTCCTATCAACTGATCTCATCTTCTAGTCAAGTTGTGTCACAAATTTTTTTCTCCCCATTTCTATTAATTATCTCTTCATTAGTTCAGCAGCCTCCCGTGCACCACATTTCAAAGCTTCTATTCTCTTCATGTCGAAACTGTTTATCGTCCAGGTTTCGCTTCCATATATGGCTGCACTCCAGACAAACACTTTCAGAAAAGACTTCCTAACACTTAACTCTTTATTCGGTGTTAAATTCCTTTTCTTCAGAAACGCTTTGCTCGGCATTGCCAATTTACATTTTACTGCCCAAATAGCAAAACTCATCTACTACTTTAAGCGTCTCGTTTCCTAATCCAATTCCCTCAGCATCACCTGATATAATTATACTACATTCCATTATCCTTGTTTTACTCTTGTTGATGTTTAACTTATACCCACCTTTCAAGAAACTGTCCATTCCGTTCAACTACTGTTCCAAGTCCTTTGCTGTCTCTAACAAAATTACAATGTCATCGGCAAACCTCATAGCTTTTATTTCTTCACCCTGGGCTTTAATTCCTGCTATAAGTTTCTCTTACTGCTTGTCCAGTGTACAGATTCAATAACATCGGATATAGGCTACAGCTTTCTCACTTCCTTCTCAAGCACAGCTTCCTTCTCTTGCCCCTCCACTCTTATAACTGCCGTCTGTTTTTTGAACAACCTGTAAGTGTCCTTTCGCTCCCTATATTTTACACCAGCTACCTTCAGAATTTCAAACAGAATATTCTAGTCAACTTTGTCAAACGTTTTGTCTAAGTCTACAAGTGCTATGAACGTAGGTTTGCCTTTCCTTAACCTATGTTCTAAGATAAGCCACAGTGTCAGTATTACCTTGCGTGTTCGTACAGTTCTCCGGAATCCAAGGTTGGTTTCTATCAGTTTTTCTATTCTTCTGTAAAGAATTCATGTTAGTATTTTGATAGAATAATTAAACCTTCGAATCAAAAATTCCCAGCGCTTCGAAACCTCCCCGGAACATGGGATAGCATGAGTAATATCACCCTTGTTTGCGGTTTGCTCTTGACGACACTCATGTGTCACCGACTTCAAACTTCAGTTTCTTTAACTGCCCTTGTATCTTTCCATTCCGGATAGAAATCTGTTTCACTGTATATAGGACGTAGCTGCTAGGCTGCTGTCGTCCATGTCCGGATGTCCTACCACAGCTCCAGTCACACATTCTCACGGTCACTCTCTTAGACGGTCATAGAAACCTCTTATTGGACCTCAGCTGTTTGCTCGGAGGGGTATATCGATGCTACGAAAGTATGATACTCTGCACATCTCCTGATCAACAGCCACTTCTCTGGGTATGGAAGGTCACGCTAGTCTATCTTAGCAATAAAGTTTTTCCTTCTGGCCTAGGATCGAGACAATCTGTATCCACCTGTCTCGTATATGATTATCTGTAGAAGGCCTGAGAAGCATACTCCGCAGCAGAAAAACACGGTGCCATCGCTGAAAAACAAAGCGTCATAGCAGATGCCTGCTTTGTTGCAGAGTGTTAACCCCATTTCCGCCCTACCAGTTTACGAATCAGATTGTGTCGTGTGGAGATTTTCATTATGTTGTTACTACCTTGTTTTCTGAATAAAAGTGTTCTGTCAAGCTTTATTCCTACACTACTGGCCATTAAAATTGCTACACCAAGAATGTGACGTGCCACAGACGCGAAATTTAACCGACAGGAAGATGATGCTGTGATATGCAAATGATTAGCTTTTCAGAGCATTCACACTAGGTTGGCGCCGGTGGTGACACCTACAACGTGCTGACATGAGGAAAATTTCCAACCGATTTATCACACACAAACAGCATTTGACCGGCGTTGCCTGTTGAAACGTTGTTGTGATGCCTCGTGTAAGGAGGAGAAATGCGTATCATCACGTTTCCGACTGTGATAAAGGTCGAATTGTAGCCTATCGCGATTGCGGTTTGTCATATCGCGACATTGCTGCTCGCGTTGGTCGAGATCCAATGACTGTTAGCAGAAAATGGAATCGGTGGGTTCAGGAGGGTATACGGAACGCCGTGCTGGATCCCAACGGCCTCGTAGCACTAGCAGTCGAGATGCCAGGCGTCTTATCCGCACGGCTGTAACGCATCGTGCAGCCACGTCTCGAACCCTGAGTCAACAGATGGGGACGTTTGCAACACAACAACCATCTGCACGAACAGTTCGACGACGTTTGCAGCAACATGGACTATCAGCTCGGATACCGTGGCTGCGGTTACCCTTGACGCTGCATCACAGACAGGAGCGCCTGCGATGGTGTACTCAACGACGAACCTGGGTGCACGAATGACAAAACGTCATTTTTTCGGATGAATCCAGGTTCTGTTTACAGCATCATGATGGTCGCATCCGTGTTTTGCGACATCGCGGTTAACGCACATTGGAAGCGTGTATTCGTTATCGCCATACTGGCGTATCACCCGGCGTGATGGTATGGGGTGGCACTGGTTACACGTCTCGGCCACCTCTTGTTCGCATTGACGGCACTATGAACAGTGGACGTTACATTTCAGATGTGTTACGACCCGTGGCTCTACCCTTCATTCTATCCCTGCGAAACCCTACATTTCATCAGGATAATGCACGGCCGCATGTTGCAGGTCTTGTACGGGCCTTTCTGGATACGGAAAATGTTAGACTGCTGCCCTGGCCAGCACATTCTCCAGATCTCTCACCAACTGAAAACGTCTGGTCAATAGCGGTCGAGCAACTGGCTCGTCACAATACGACAGTCACTACTGTTGATGAAATGTGGTATCGTGTTGAAGCTGCGTAGGCAGCTGTACCTGTACACGCCATGCAAGCTCTGTTTGACTCAATGCCCAGGCATATCAAGGACGCTATTACGGCCGGATGTGGTTGTTCTGGGTACTGATTTCTGAGGATCTATGCACCCGAATTGCGTGAAAATGTAATCACATGTCAGTCCTAGTATAATATATTTGTCCAATGAATACCCGTTCATCATCTGCATTTCTTCTTGGTGTAGGAATTTTAATGGCCAGTAGTGTAGATATTGTAGAGTGTGACAATGCTTTAATCGTTTTTTCCAGCATACTATATACAGCTCACAATGAGCTTCTCCGCTCCGTTGATAGATTGCACAGACTTGTATCTTACAACCGTTTGATCTTAGTTGGTGTCGATTTTAGTACCCTGGTAGATTTTGAGGGCAGTCGTCAGATTTCCCTCCATTTTGACAAAGCTGTAGCTCTGTGCAGCAAGTGCCAGGTCATTTGCTTGCAGGAAGCTTCGTGTATTTGGAGTCATCGGTTGATCGCTGTTATAGGTAGTCAAGAGAAGTGGAGCTAGAAAGTCAGCGAAAAACCTAAGACTTCACAGAACAGTGATGATAAATTCAGTGCGACAGAGGTCCTTTAGAATGTTGTTCAATCTGATATGTAGCAGTCGGTGGCTGACAAGTGTCATAAGCTGCTGTCAGAGCCGCGAAAACCACATCTGATGAGTTTCAGATTCATCCCTTCCGAGTATACATGATAATTCGCTTTCAGTACCCATTCCACAGTTCAGACATTCATTCAACGTAATCTTAAAGCTTTTATTTTTTTAAAGAACTTTACACGCTTCCTGGGTAAACTATTAAGCGGAAGTGAAACCCATCACCCGACGGTGCACGTCGAGGAATCTGCGATCTTCACGGTCGCAGAACCGCCAGAGGCTGTGATTCAGACCCTCCAATCGGCTCTGTACCAAGGGACCACAGTCAGTATCGTCGACAGTGCTGCAGATAGTGAGTTCCGCCTTCATCTCGTAAGCAAGACTGGCAGTCCTCACCACTTCAGCTAGCCGGTCGAAACCAGAGAGACTCTTCTGAAACGAAGCGACACACATCCTTGGTACGGAATGAGCCACCACCCGCAGACAGCGGCACCCTGTGCTCTCCATGGCATCCGGAAGCATCCTTTCCACATCTGGAATGACTCCATCCGATATGCACACAGAGTGCACACTGGACTCCTTCCCTCCTGTGAAAGCTAAGGGGCTCCATTATGCTCCTAACGTTGGAGCTCCCAACTAGTAGAAAACCCACCCTCCCCGAATGCGCAGACCTTGCGGGCCAAAAGACTTCCTCTGGAACATGAGGAGCATCTCCATATGGCTCAAGGTAATCATCAGTCAAAGATAGCCCTGAAACCTGTTCATCAGATGAACCGGGGCGGCCTTCCGATCGGCCCCACGGAAAGTCTTTCGCTCCCTGCCAGACCCAGGAAGGACCTCCAACTCGACCGCGGGTAAGGAGTCAGCCTCATTACAGGCAGTAACCGGGGCGCCCACAGCATTGAATAGAACGGGTGACACATTGGATGTACTCTACATCCCTCGGATCCCCACATCCGACCCCCCACAGTGATGTCCATTGGCAGCAGCTTCAACCTGTGAGTGAAGCGTCACCAACTCAACTCGCATCTTTACACAGCAATCACACTCCCTGTCCATACTAAAGACGGCGAAAGATACACACTAGACTGTTAACAAACGCGGAACTGTGCCTGATTAATAAACACTCACGAAATTAACGACTTTAAGCTACAGAGCACCCAAACAGGCAAGAAATTACAAAAATAAACTAGCAACTGCACGATAACTGAAAATAAGTTGCTCCTGTTTGTAGCTCGTAGAAATATGCAACAAACGAACGGTGTACTCGCCTTACTAGCAGCAGGAACGCGAGGTACTGTCTCACTGACGGTGTAACTGACACTGAGATATACTGCAAAGAATTATTGTTCACTTCAGCTGAGGGTTGGCTTTTAAACTATCTGATCAAAAGTATCCGGACACTCCCAAAAACATACGTTTTTCATACTAGGCACATTGTGCTGCCAGCTATTGCTACTGCCATATCAGCGACCTCAGTAGTCATTAGACATCATGAGAGAGCAGAATGGGGCTCTCCACGTAACTCACGGACTTAGAACGTGGTCAGGTGATGGGGTGTCACTTGTGTCATATGTATGTAAGCATCCCGAGGTCCACTGTTTTCGATGTGATAAATGGAAACGTGAAGGGACACGTACAGCACAAAAGCGTACAGGCCGACCTCGTCTGTTGACTGACAGAGACCGCCGGCAGTTGAAGAGGGTCGTAACGTGTATCCAGACCATCACACAGGAATTCCAAACTGCACCAAGATCCACTGCAAGTACTAGGACAGCTAGGCGGGAGGCGAGAAAACTTGGATTTCATGGTCGAGCGGCTGCTCAAAACCACACATCATGCCGGTAATTGACAAACAACGCTTCCCTTGGTGTAAGGAGCATAAACATTGGACGACTGAACAGTGGAAAAACGTTGTGTGAAGTGACGGTACACGGTACACAAAATCCTGCCTTGGGCATGGTTCAAATGGCCCTGAGCACTATGCGACTTAACTTCTGAGGTCATCAGTCGCCTAGAACTTAGAACTAATTAAACCTAACTAACCTAAGGACATCACTCAAATCCATGCCCGAGGCACGATTTGAACCTGCGACCGTAGCGGTCGCACGGTTCCAAACTGTAGAGCCTAGAACCGCACGGCCACTCCGGCCGGCCCTAGGGCATGGATGTGTGTGATGTCCTTAGGTTAGTTAGGTTTAATTAGTTCTAAGTTCTAGGCGACTGATGACATCAGAAGTTAAGTCGCATAGTCCTCAGAGCCATTTGAACCATTTTTGAACAGAACACAATGTGGCGATCCGATGGCAGGGTATGGGTATGGCGAATGCCCGGTGAACGTCGTCTGCCAGCGTGTGTAGTGCCGTCACTAACATTCGGAGGTGGTTGTGATATGGTGTGATGGTGTTTTTCATGGAGGGGGCTTGCACCATTCGTTGTTTGCGCGGCACTATCACAGCTCAGGCCTACATTGATCTGCAAAATGATCATCATCAGAAGAGCTTAAAATAAAAAAAAAAACGTGTCCATTTCACCCTGTGGTTTTTTAATCGATGAGACCGAAAAATTTAAGCGGGCCGTTCCGCTCCGGTGTCCCTACATGTATGACATGTCTACCGATATATGTCCCATTCGGATAATTCCTCCGTGGTGTGGCTTTTTTACCTTATATATTACATTGCTATTTTTACCATAACAAAGCAGCTCAGTACACTGACCAGGGTCAGTTTAAGGCCCAAGCGACGCTAGCCGCCGCTTGGGGGCCAAGCAGACACTGACGCCAGGGGTGCCACAGTTATGAATATTCCATACAGGACTTATCACAGTTAGTGGCAGCCGTGAGTGGCACAGAACGGAGAGGGGCGACCAAGTGCAACGTCTGTATACAGTGTGTTTCAAAACTAGTAACGTAAGCTGACACACGTGAAAGTGTACGGCGCCAAATGATAAATCGCTTGTGTGAAAAGATGTTCTCGAACAGGCCCTGCCACTGAAAAACGTTTCAAAAGCAGTTTCATTAATCTTCAGTCGGTCCTGAAAATAGTTTCCGTGGGCGGCAATACGCATATGTGAACGGTGTACCACCAGATTGAGAACATTTTGCCGTGTCAGAACCTATGCTCGTCATTTGTTCGTGGAACGTTCTAAGCTTAAACAGAGTCTTCTATTGGTTCAAGTCGTAACCTTAAAAACATATTTTTCTTTTACTCATCAGTCTTATGACTGGTTTGATGCGGCCCACCACGAATTCCTGTCCTGTGTCAACCTCTTCGTCTCAGAGTAGAACTTTCAACCTACGTCCTCAATTATTTGCTGGATGTATTCCAACCTCCGTCTTCTACAATTTTTGCCCTCTACAGCTCCCTCTAGCACCACGGAAGTCATTCGCAGGTGTCTTAACAGATGTTCTATCATCCTGTCCCTTCTTCTTGTCAATGTTTTCCACATATTCCTTTCTTCTCCAATTCCGAGCAGAACCTTCTCATTCCTTACCTTATCAGTCCACCGAATTTTCAACATTCGTCTATAGTACCACATCTCAAATGCTTCGATTCTCTTCTGATCCAGTTTTCCAACAGTCCACGTTTCACTGACATACAAAGCCGTGCTCCAAAAGTATATTCTCAGAAATTTCTTTCTCAAATTACGACCTACTTTATACTAGTATACTTCTCTTGGCCAGGAATGCCCTTTTTGCCAGTGCTGGTCTGCTTTTGATGTCCTCGTTGCTCCGTCCGTCATTGGTTATTTTGCTTCCTAGGTGGTAGAATTTCATCTACTTCGTGACCATCAATCCCGATGTTAAGTTTCTCACTGTTCTCATTTCTTCTATCTCTCATTACTTTCGTCTTTCTTCGATTTGCTCTCAAACCATATTCTGCACTCATTAGACTGTTCATTCCATTCGGCAGATCCTGTAATTCTTCTTCACTTTCACTCAGGATAGCAATGTCATCGGCGAATCATTTCATTGATATCCTTTCACCTTGAATTTTAATCCCTCTCCTGAACCTCTTATTTCTATCATTGCTCGATATCCAGATTGAACAATAGGGTGAAAGACTACATCCCTATCTTATACCCTTTTAAATCCGAGCATTTCGTTCCTGGTCGTCCAATCTTGTTATTCGCTTTTGGCTCTTATACATATTGCATATTATCCGTCTCGTCCTATAGCTTACTCTATTTTTCTCAGAATCCCGAACATCTTGCACCATTTTACATTGTCAAACGCTTTTTCCATGTTGACAAATTCTATGAAAGTGTATGGAGTTTTCTTTGGTCTTGCTTCCATTATCAACTGCACCGTCAGAATTGCCTCTCTGGTGCCTTTACTTTTCTTTAAACCCAAACTGATTGTCATCCAATTCATATTTAATTTTCTTTTCCACTTGGATGCATGAGCTGTTAAGCTGATTGTGCGATAACTCTCACACTTGTCAGATAATGCAGCCTTCTGAATTGTGTGGATGATGTTTTTGCGAAAGTCACATGGTATGTCGCCAGACTCATACATAACTACATACCAATATGAATAGCCGTTTTCTTGCCACTTCCGTCAACGATTTGAGAAATTCTTATGGAATGTTACCGATCCCTTCTGCCTTATTTGATCTTAACTCCTCCAAAGCCCTCTTAAAATCTAATTCTCACAATAGAACCCCCATCTCTTCAAAATCGATTTCTTCTTCTACCACATCAGACAAATCTTCCCACTCATAGAGGCCTTCAATGTACTCTTTCCACCTATCCGCTCTCTCCCCTCTCCGTTTAACACTGGAATTGCCGTTGCACTCTTAATGTCACCACACTTGCTTTTAATGTCACTGAAGTCGCGCGGGGTAACCGTGTCGTCTAGGGCATCTTGTCACGGTTCGCGCGGCTCCCCTGTCGGAGGTTCGAGTCCTCCCTTGGGCATGGGTGTGTGTTGTTAGTTTAAGTTAGGCTAAGTAGTGCGTAACCCTAGGGACCGATGACTTCAGCAGTTTGGTCTCATGGTCCAACAAAAACATAAATAAAAAACTGTCACCGAAGATTGTTTTGACTTTTCTACATACTGCGTCCGTCCTTCCGACAATCGTTTCTTTTTCGATTTCTTCACATTTTTCGTGCAGCCATTTCGTCTTAGCTTTCCTGCACTTCCTATTTATTTCGTTCCTGTACTGCTGAAATTCCCTGAACATTTTTGTACTTCTTTCTTTCACCGATCAGCTGAAGTATTTCTTCTGTTACCCATGGTTTCTTCGCAGTTACTTCTTTGCACCTATATTTTTCTTTCAAAGTTCTGTGAGTGCCCTTTTTAGAGATGCCCAGTCCTCTTCAGCTGTACTGCTTACTGAGGTATTCCTTAATGCTGTATCTATAGCTTTAGAGAGCTTCGAGCGCATGTCGTCATTCCTTAGTGCTTCTGTACACCACTTCTCTGCGTATTGATTCTTTCTGACTAATCTTTTAAACCTCAGCCTACTCTTCATCCCTACTACAGTGTGATCTCAGTCTATATCTGCTCCTGCGTATATGTTACAATCGGGTATCTGATTTCAGAATCACCGTCTGACCATGATGTAATCTATCTGAAATCTTCCCGTATCACCCGGCGTTTTCAAAGTATACCTCCTCTACTTGTGATTCTTGAACAGAATATTCGCTATTACTAGCTGTAATTTATTACAGTTTTCTATTAGTATTTCTCCTCTCTCATTCCTTGTGCCAAGTCCATATTCTACTGCAACCATTTCTTCTGTTCCTTCCCCTACAACTGCATTCCAGTCCCCCATGACTTAAATTTCCATCTCCCTCTACGTACTACATTACCCTTTCAGTACCTTCATATACTTTCTCTCTCTCTCTCTACATCTTTAGCTTACGACGTCGTCATGTACACCTGAACTATCGTTGTCGGTGTTGGTTTGCTGTCGATTCTGATAAGGACAACCCTATCACTGAACTGTTAACAGTAACACACCCTCTGCCCTAACTACCTATACTCATCCGAGCAGAAATCCTTGTCTTATGTTCATTCCACTTCACTGATCCCTACTATACCCAATTGGAGCCTCTGAATTTGCCTTTTCAGATTTTCTAGCTTCCGTACCACGTTCAAGCGTCCGACATTCCACGTCCCGACTCGTAGAACGTATCCTTTCTTTGGTTATTTAACCTTTTCCTCATGGTCACCTCCCCCTTGGCAGTCCCCTCCCGGAGATCATAATGGTGGACTGTTCCGGAATCTTTTGCCAATGGAGAGATTATCATGACACTCTTTCAATTACAGGCCACATGGCCTGTGGATACACGTTACGTATCTTTAATGCAGTGGTTTCCGTTGCCTTCTGCATCCTCATGCCGTTGATCATTACTGATTCTTCCGCCTTTACGGGCAGTTTCCAACCCCAAGGACACGTTAGTGCCCTGAACCTCTGTCCGCTCCTCCGCCCTCTTTGCAAAGGCCGTAGACGCAATTTGGGTGATTTATTATGCCGGAAGCCCTCGGGCGCCATTGCTAATTATAAATAAAAATTTAGGCAGTGGAGGGTTTCGAACCGAACGCAACACCTTGACCACGGGTGCCATGTATTGCTCTTAAACAAAACCATTCTGTTGCTACAAATCGAGAGTAACTGTACAAGAAACAAGTTTGTTCCCTACTTCCTGAACGTAGGGTCCCGAATTCAGTTTAAGCCGTCGACTTCTGGCGACAAGTACTTTGTGTCCCGATGCTACCAACTCTGGTGATGTGACAATACAGTACCCGTGTGTATCGCCGCCGTGACGAAGTGATGTCGTGCAGTGCCTGACGTGACGTGCCGAAGCAGTAAGCGCATGTGCAGTGCCAGAACTGCGTGCGTGAAGTTCGTCTTGTTCCCCCCCTCAGTTCCACTCTCCCCTTGGTTGTCCGTGTGTTGGCTTCGGTTGGCGGAACTTGCTTTCTTCGCTGCCCACGCGCCCCTGAAAACTCGTTCAAGATGACGTAAGCGAATTACACAAATCCCGCTTTCTAAATTTAAGTCTTCTTCCATGTTCCGCTCAGTTACTTTTGAAAGAGAATTTTATTGCCTGGTCCGTAGGTGACAAAGCACTTGTTTTACAAACGTACGTTCGACAACATTTTGTTTTATTTAGCTAGCTTTCGTTCTTTGCCAACAGTTTTGGGGTCCAAATTTTAGTTCACCTGCGACCAGTGAGAACGCTGATCCCTACCTGATGGGTTGGGTAACGGTTAGGTTTGAGATATCGGACAGCAGCATACAGAAACGTCGATATATTTGTTATTTGTTGATATATGTGTTATTTATAATCGATATTCGGTCATCCAATACACCGGTAACATCGATATTTAGTGGCAATGTAATCGGATATTATTATTACTACTATTTTCAAATGGTTCAAATGGCTCTGAGCACTATGGGACTTAACTGCTGTGGTCATCAGTTTCCTAGAACTTAGAACTACTTAAACCTAACTAACCTAAGGACATCACACACATCCATGCCCGAGGCAGGATTCGAACCTGCGACCGTAGCAGTCGCGCGGTTCCAGACTGTAGCGCCTAGAACCGCTCGGCTACTATTACCATCACTCGCATTCGGGAGGACGACGGGTCAAACACGTCTCCGGCCATCCTGATTTAGGTTTTCCGTGATTTCCCTAAATCGTTTCAGGCGAATGTCGTGATGGTTCCTTTGAAAGGGCACGGCCGATTTCCTTCCCAATCCTTCCCTAATCCGAGCTTGTGCTCCGTCGCTAATGACCTCGTTGTCGACGGGCCGTTAAACGCTAATTTCCTCCTCCTATTATCATCGAACTCATAATAGAGAAAACTCCACTTTCTTTTTAATACTGAAATATTTACAGCACAAGAAAGGTACCTACAGTTTTTTACTTTGAGGTTCTTATACAAATTTTCACTATTTTGTGTTATGTATTTTCGTAATCTCCCACGCAAAAGTAGGGTTGGCAGAAATATTGGAAACGTGGAAGCCCCGGGAAGCTTAGGAAATAACTCATTCACAATGCAGAGAAAAATATTTCAACCTACTTCCAGTCTGTATCAGATAGCTAGAAGGTATTTATCTGTTGTAGGGACTTCAGTTCCGGAAGAGAGATTGTTTTCAGAAGCTGAGAAAGTGATGTCTTCTCAAAGAAGTAGATTAAAAGCTCTACACATCACCAAATTATTTTTTATAAATTCTTTAGGAAGTATGTTTCGGAATGGATTAGTTTTCATTTATATTATTTTTATTTTAGGTGATTTTTTTAATTTTTCCTCAGATCTGTCTGTCTATGTGTAAAATAATTCATAATTAATTCGGTTTCCTTTAATTTTTGTATTAATTCATAAAACACTCTCCTCACTGTTTTAAATAACACATGCAGTCATAACTAACCAGAATTTTAAAAATTAAGTTTTGCACCGATATATCGAAACATTGAGGTTTCTCATTCGATTTATTGTCGGTAGCTTTAAACTGTTGCAAAGAATGAAAGAAGCCTTATTTGCTCCTGTTTTGGAAAGTACGTTAGAGTTGCTGAGGGAAACAAAATGCTGAGGGAGGGTCGTGAGTCCTCCCTGGATAACTCTATCGGTACAGTATTTGTCCGCGAAAGGCAAAGGTTTAAGTTGGAGTCCCGGTGCAGCACACAGTTTTAATTTGCCGGCAAGCTGTTAACGTTCCCTGGCTGTTGAGGGGAGAAATACTTTCGCATTTCTTTCATTGAGTGTAGAGCATCGCCACCAAGACGCGTGAGTCTTCCCGCGAAACATCACTAGAGATGAACGAAGGAATGTGTTATCTGTCCATATATGTGTTATTTATAATCGATATTCAATCATCCGATATATCGGAATCATCGATATTTAGTGGACATGTAATCGTCTCCGACAGAAGCTACGTAGACAAAATATGTAGGTACTCGATGTACGTCGTCCAGAGTGGCCGAGCGGTTCTAGGCGCTTCAGTCTGGAACCGCGCGACCGCTACGGTCGCAGGTTCGAGTCCTGCCTTGGGCATGGATGTGTGTGACGTCCTTAGGTCAGTTAGGTTTAAGTAGTTCTAAGTTCTAGGGGACTGATGACCTCAGCTGTTAAGTCCCATAGTGCTCAGAGCCATTTGAACCATTTTTTTACTCGATGTACTCGTAGAGTAGAAACTGGCTAAATGAGTAGCCACAAACCGTTTACACCTATCAGATTCACAGAACGGCATGAGATATGCTCTGCGTGAGTTGATCAATGTTTCATACGTTTTGATGGCAATATTAGTACGGCTATCTTATCGGTCTCATCCAGCTGGTATTCCATCTACCTGCACGTGGAAAACAAGCAGCAGCACAGGCGCCAAATCGCGAGGGAGTTTCGGAATGCAGAGGCCGTTACCGATCGCAGACGTCAGCTCTTGGCTGCGCACCGGAGCGCAATGCACCCGAGCCAGGCAAAGAGCGCTACACTTGGCAACGCAGAGACTACGGCAGCCAGAAGCCGGCGAGAGACGGCGCACCGACCTGGGCTAGAGTGGGGCAGGAGGCGCGCGAACAGCTGACAGTCTGCCGGCTTTTGTGGGCTGGCTGTCCCGCGTCCCATTCAGTCGCGCTGCGGACGTCGTTGTGGCTTGTGGGGTGTGCCTACTTCCTTCGACAAGGTAGGACAAATGATAAATACGGTTGGCTGCGTGAAGTACACACCTTCTGCTATGCTAAATATACGTCATAATTTACCAAAGCAACGCGTATCGCGCGGGGCGCCTATTCTGCAATAAGCACCATTCTTTTTTTTAAACGCATTTTTCCGATTACATCGAACATGCAAAGGTAACGTCTGATGAATTTCATTTCACGAATTTAAGCTCCGATAGATGCACATGGATCTCTGAGTAACATAATATACATTACTGAAGACATCCGTCATAGTTTATTCAACCGCCATTCTCACAGAAACGAGAACTACTGTTTACGAACAATGAATGTCATAAAAGTGAAATAAGAATTTTTGTACCACTGTCTACTTAGGGCTTGTATACATCGAAACTGGTCAAATGACTGGGTGCTTTTAATACTGTTTTTACTTAAGAAGTGAAATATAACCATTGTTCCACATCTTTGCTGTAGCTAGAATTACCGGCAAGCAAATCTGAGAGTTCCCGGCTGTAAGTTATTTAAGTTGGCATTAAAATGGGCAGTAGTATCGTACTATGAACTTCGAAAGTTTAGGCCTCTCGACAGAAGAAAATTACTTAACCCTAGAACACTAATGGGAGGAAAATATGGTATTTTTACTAAACCATTTTGCTACCCGTAAGTTTAGGCGTTATTTTGTAAACAGTGTGAAGTACAGAACGCGTCGACAATAATTACGTGGCGCCAAGTTCCTAATAATGGGCAGCAGACTGTAGTAGAAGAGATAATGTAAATTGTACACTTGGGCCAATTTTGTTTTATTTTATTTATGTGATGAAACAATTACCTCGAGGTATTCTTCAAAAATTCGAAGGTATAATTTTGTGTCAATGATCTGTTATTTGCTGTAAATGTAGTGCACAATCGTGTGTACATAATCAGAGCCAGAGTTATTTTCAGTTAAAAACTGCTCATGATTAATTTTCAGCCGAATAAAGAGCGAATGACAGCACTGGCTAGATGTGCTGCCATGGCTAAAACACCTCTCATAAAACGACAGTTACATGTTCTGTAAATCATTTGAAGATTGTTTTCATTGAAATTATGTAGAACAAGTCCGTTTACAGAATAGGATGCATGATCACTTTTAAAATTAGTGGACATATATATTTTTCACTACTCATGTAATTACACTTGAAAACTAGACAGTGTTACAGGATCGTACACCTATATTTTAACACGCCTCCATACCCCCCCCCCCCCCCTCCCCACGCCCCGCAGAAGATTTCGCTAACTCACGCGTATACAGTGGCTGTCGACTCAGAAATACGCCGGTTCGCATCCTGGTGGTGGACGAAATTCCACTGCCAATACTTGGCAGGTGAGGGGAGGAGAGGTGGTGGTGTAATGTTCCTCATCACCAGTTCCTTGCGTCAATGCCCTGGGCTAAATTCGAAACCTTTCTGCAGTGTTTCATGAAGTAGGGATATGTGACACTGTTGGTGATTCGTCCGTTGCGTGGGGACGATAACGAGTAGGCTATGTGCTGGCACCGAATTTCCTCCTCTCCGTTATCATCATCATCCTTCTCTGTTTTTCACGGCCGATGTCAGAGATGTGTGCGTCATATCCACCAAAGTATTCTTCAGAGATTGCCCTGCTACGCAATATGTTTCTAACGACATTGGAATTACCGTTCTTGTTAAATACGATACGTGTGGTGGTCACAATGCATTCTTTCCAAAGACTGAAAATGGTAGAACTAATCACAAAGTAAGAGGATGTATATTAAGTGTCCAGCAAATGTTGCCAATGTCGAACTTTGGCCTTGTACTGTGCTACAGATCAGTCTGTTGCCAAAATTGTTTCTTACTTACATTCGATGTCTTCGGCAACTCTCAACGGAACTGTCACATCCAGATTTACCTCGACCGTAATCTACACTGCAGGTTAATCTGTCAACACAACAGATAACGGAGCAACCACACTCGAAAGCATTCTAATTATTTGATTCGTTATTGACATACTGAAAGTAAAAAGATCGAAACACTCTCCGGAAGTTGCCAAATTTTGTTGCTTCGTAATAAACAGCGGTACATCACATCAGATTCGAGTTGTAAAATTTTATCTGGACTTCCACCATCCATTAGGAGCAACGCAAGTCTTTTGCATGTATAAAGAGTCCTTCAAAAATACTTTGACAAATTTTGGGAGCAGATTCATGATACCCAAAAAGGTTCTTATAAAATACCCGTGTGAAACATCTTCGTTTTCGAGTTATTTATGAAAGTTGACGTTCAGCGACTTTCCAGGTGCAACCCAACAGCTTCATTCATTTGTGCACCTGTTTGGCTCATTCTATCCTAGGTGGTGGTGTGTTGCCAGGGAGACTTGTTTACATTTGTCTGTTTTCAACGTGTCCATTGTGTACATGTACTACAGGTAGTGAGTTAATTGAAAGCGCTAATTTCAAACAAGGCAGGATATTCATTTTGTGAGCAGGCAGACATTATAATGGTAATGGAC
Organism: Schistocerca americana; assembly: GCF_021461395.2. Lineage (NCBI taxonomy): Eukaryota > Metazoa > Arthropoda > Insecta > Orthoptera > Acrididae > Schistocerca > Schistocerca americana. The sequence goes on from NC_060122.1 coordinate 686,544,110, forward strand.
ATGAGGCTGCAAGGTTGTATCGGATGAGGTTTCCAGACGAAAGGCAGCCGATTTATCCAAACTTTGCTGCTGTGTGTCGTCACGTTACCGAGACAGGATCCGTAACGCCACAGACTATTGACCATGGAAGATCATGTGTTGCTCGTAAACCTGAACAGCAAGGTCCCATTCTGCTGGCTGTCGAAGAACAGCTAGGTATTAGTGCAAGACAAATGGCCTTGGTATGTGGTACATCATTCAAATTCAGCATGAAGGATACTTCACGAGCAACTCGTGTATCAATGCCATCTTCAAAGTGTGCCGATCACCCACAGCTGGAGAATTTTTGCCGATGGTTTTGTTGTAAAAACTGCCAATCTCTTCTTTGTCTCTTCAGGTTTTCTTACGGACGAGACATTGTTTGGCAGATATATGAAATATCAAATTTTCTACAGCCAACACATTGGCCCGATCATAGTCCTCATGCTACAGTGCAGCCTAGACATTAGCCTCAGTTTAAGATTGTGTGGGCTGGAATTACACCAACCAGAAGAGGATGTAAGTGAAGACATCCAAGAAAAGCTACAGCCACATCCACTCAGCATGCGAGGCACAAACCCACGCATTTTGGAAGTCCACAATACGCAGTATCAAACAAAACCTCTGAGATGTTACCCACAAGACCTGCAAGAGGACAGATGACTGCTGCAGGGTTTGGCAGGACTGTACATTCTCCTAGCATGTCTCACAGGTGCTGGGTATAGGAACTTTATTCAACACACTCCAAGACCTACTAGAAGATGTGTCCTGCAAATAAGAAGAAACGTTGTCTGTGCATGACAGATCACCAAAACATTTCAACGTCAGTGTTCGAGGCGCAGTGTCTTGTATCCAGTGTGACAGATGGATGGGTATAGGAGGACCGCTTCCATAGTTAGCATGTCCACCTTTATGTTATTACCTCTGGCGACACCTTAAACAAGTGATCTATGTAGCAGACCACCTAGAAGCAAAAACTCTTCATCGATGTGTCATGGATGCCTGCAAAACCTTTCGAGACCATCAGGGAGTATTTGAAAGGTGCAACAGTCAATCATTCGACATAGAATGCATATTTTGAAACAAGAGGAGGCCATTTCAAGCATTTGTTATGAATTTATGTGTTGATGAGCTCCAACAACCTAAATTGTAAACTTTCACTGACAAGTCGAAAACGAAACATTTTTGGATGTATGGTGTAAGGAACCTGTCCTCGAAGTTTGTAGAAGTATCTTTGAAACATCCTGTTTATGAGGTGTGATCAAGATACACTGGTTTAATCAGCATCTCTACTTTGCAAACCACATTATGGTTTGTGGCAGAAGGTGCTTCTGGTATTCCACGTCCCCCCTTCACACCCCCTGTGGATCTGGGGGTTAGAATAGGTCCGAGGTATTCCTGCCCATCGTAAGAGGAAACTAAAAGGACTCTTATAAGTTTGGTCTTTATGTGATGGTCCTCTGTTGGGTTTGACCTCCATCTTTCTAAATATTCCTGAAGAGTGAGTCAATTGGGGAAGGGCGCCGTACATGGTGCATCATGTCCATCGTTCATTGAGATCCTTAGCCCACTTTCTCGTCGTCGCATTGCAGTCCCGCTCATTCATCTCTTGGGTGAGGACACCTTACCAGGTGCGTTTTCCACCATGCACTATGAAGTGTCAGTTTCTGCACTGATGATGACCATGGACTTCTTTGCACCCTATATCTAGCACAGTAGCCAGTACATTGTAGTGGGGCCATCATGTACCCTGTTCGTTGTAGCCCCTGACCACACAGGGATCACTTTGCTGATGCCTGCGCCGTTAACTCCCCACATATGCCATGGAGTAGATTTCCCTGGGACATCGGGACTCCCAGCAATGGCCATCCTGCCAGGTGGCCCTTGCTGAGGCTGGGTGACGCCCATGGGAATGGCCCCTGGTCAGAGTGGGTGTCATCAGATAAACCATGAAATGTAGTACGTCATCTCTTGCTGGTGGTCCGCTGTCGCCAGTCTCTAAGCCGGAAAAGTCTATATTCAGTGCTAAGAACTATAACCCCAAATCGTTCCCCTTCCTGGCCACACCATGGGAGGAATGCCAGGCTAAGTATGGTAGTGAAGCTTATGCGCCCCAGTACCTCGTATGTACGAGGGTTGACGGGGAATCTTCCACATCCATGAAGCCTCAGTTTTTTGTGGACCATTTGAAGGACACGTTTGGGGAGGTGGAGGGCTTGTCCAAAATGTGATCTGGGTCAGTCTTGATAAAAACAGTATCTCTGCCCAGTCACAGGCATTATTCGTTTGTGACAAGTTGGGGGATGTTTCTGTTACCATCAAGCCCCATAAGAGCATTGAATATGTTCCAGTGTATCATATTCCACAGGGACCTTCTTTTGCATTCTGACGACGAGCTGTGCACTGAGGTGTACATTTTGTACGGCACGACCATTGGAGTCCAAGGGATGATGTTGCAACCCGTGCCTTCATCTTGGCCTTCTAGGGTGACATATTGCCCGAGAAGGTTAAGGTGATGGTCTACCACTGTGACTTCAAGCCATATATCCCTCCTCCAATGTGGTGCTTTAAGTGCTGGAAGTTCAGCCATACGTCTTCCTGCTGTGCTTCCAGTGTCACATGTCAAGGTTATGGACCTCCATCAAATCACACTACTCAATGTGCCCCAACTCCCATCTGAGTCAATTGCAGAGAGCATCATCTATGTTGCTCGCCAGACTGCAGAATTTTACAGAAATGGAAGAAAATCGTGGAATATAAGACCCTGGACCTGCTGACCTACACTGAGGCAAAGAGTAAATTTGAGCGCCTACATACTGTGGCTATTACCACCTCTTACGCCACTGCTACGAGAATAGTTGTCGCCAGATCACTTCCTCGCATTCCTGTCGCCTCTCAGAACTGGGAGACTACACCTGTGCCCTTGAAGGTGGGGGGCATTTCCCTCCCAGTTGCTCCCACAGCACCTACTTCAGAAGCAACAGCCCCCAACCATCAGGGATATCAGTCCCCACTTCTGAGCTGGAGAAGTGTAAATCTTCTTCAGCTCCTCTCGTTAGGAAGGGGTCTCTTGGGTCACTCCCTTCTCAGGGTTCAGGTAGTGCGAAAGATGACACCCACCAGTGGCTGAAGAGCCCAAAAGCAGCTGGTTGTAGGGCTTTACAATCATCCTCAGTCCCAGAGACTGAATCAATGAAGCTCTCCGAGCCAGGGAAACCCAAGAAGCAGTGAGAGAAATCCAAAAAGAAGGTCCCCAAGACAAAGGGAATTGCAGTGGCATCCACAAAAAATGGTTCAAATGGCTCTGAGCACTATGAGACTTAACATCTGAGGTCATCAGAACTTAGAACTACTTAAACCCAACTAACCTAAGGACATCACACACATCCATGCCCGATGCAGGATTCGAACCTGCGTCCGTAGTGGTGGCGCGGTTCCAGACTGAAGCGCCTAGAACCGCTCAGCCACACTGGCCGACTGGCACCCACACCACCGCTACCTACAAGCTCTGCGTCTGCTGATGAGGTGGAAATCCTGGTGTCCACTGAGGACCTAGATCTCGCCAAACCCTCAGACACAATGGATATTGGCTGTTCAGGCAACAAGTCTGTGGCAGTAGGTGACTCTGAGGCATGAACTGCCTCAATGAATGTTCCATGCCTTCCCAGTCTCACGATGACGTCAATCTCCAGTGGAATTGTAGCGGTTTTATCCACTGCCTGGCAGAGATATGGCAACTGTTAAGTTTTACACATGCTTTCTGCATTTCCCTTCAGGAAACCTGGTTCCCGGTAATGGAAACCCCTGCCCTCAGTGGCTACAATGGATACTACAGCAACCAAAGCGACTATAATCGAGTGTCAGGAGGAGTTCACGATTATGCCCTAAACTCAGTCTGTAGTGAACCTGTGCCCCTTCAAACCCCTGTTGAAGCTGTGCCTGGCAGAATAAGAACAATGCAGGAAATAACTGCAACGTATATCTTCTTCCAGTTGGTACAGTATCCCTGAATGTATTAACTGCACTGATTGACCAACTCCCTAAATCTTTCCCACTTTTGTGAGATTTTAACACCCATAACCCCTTGTGGGGTGGCCCAGTGCTTACTGCCTGAGGCAGAGATGTCGAGACTTTACTGTCTCAGTTCAACCTCTGCCTCTTAAATACAGGGGCTGCCACACATTTCAGTGTTGCTCTTAGTAGCTACTCGGCCAATGATTTATCAATTTGCAGCCCAGGACTTCTCCTATCTGTCCACTGAAAAGCACATGACGCCCTGTGGGTTAGTGACGACTTCCCCATCTTCCTGTCACTGCACTGGCGTCAGGCCCACAGACGCCTGTCCAGAGGGGTTTTAAACAAGGTGGACTGGTAAACTTTCATGACAAGGGGCCTCCTGCCCAATGACGCCAAATGCTCATTTCCATTACCTCTGCTGTCACCGTTGAATCTCCCCCACACTGGAACATCGATGTGATGGTTGAGCAGGTGACTACAACAATCGTTTCTGTGGCAGAAAACACGATCCCTCGCTCTTTAGGGTGCCCCCGGCGAAACGTAGTCCCTTGGTGGTCGCCAGAAGTCGCGAAGCAATTAAGGATCGTCGGCGAGCTCTACAGCGGCATAAGCAGCACCATTTCCTGGAGCGCCTCATAGCCTTTAAATGGCTCCATGCTCGTGTTCGCCAACTTATCAAACGATGGAAGCAGGAGCGTTGGGAGAAATATGTCTCGACCTTTGGTTGCCATAAATCACCTTCCCAGCAGATGTTCCCAGTGTTAACATAAATGGCGTGTTATCTACCGACGCAAACGCGACTGCCAAGCGCTTTGCTGAGCACTATGCTCGAGCCTCTGTGTTGGAGAATTACATCCCCAGCCTTTTGCACTCTCAAATGGCGGCTGGAAGGGAAAGTCCTCTCGTTCACTACACGCCACAGTGAATCCTATAACGCCCCATTTACAGAGTGGGAGCTCCTCAGTGCCCTTGCTCATTGCCCTGACAGCTTCTGGGCCAGATTGGATCGACAGATGATTAAACATCCCTCATCTGACTACAATCAACATCTCCTTGTCATCTCCAACCGGATCTGGTGCAATGGCGTCTCTCCATCGCAATGGTGGGAGAGCACCGTCATTCTGGTGCTCAAACCCGGTAAAAACCCGCTTGATGTGGAAAACTATCGCCCCATCAGCCTCACCAACGTTCTTTGTAAGCTGCTGGAAAATATGGTGTGTCGGCGGTTGGGTTGTGTCCTGGAATCATGTGACCTACTGGCTCCATGTCAAGGTGGCTTCCGCCAGGGTCGCTCTACCACTGACAATCTTGTGTCCTTCGAGTCTGCCATCCGAACAGCCTTTTGCAGACGCCAACACCTGGTTGCAGTCTTTTATGATTTACGAAAAGTGTATGACACCACCCAGCGACATCATATCCTTGCCACATTATACGAGTTGGGTCTGTGAAGCCCACTCCCGATTTTTATCCAAAACTTCCTGTCGCTTCATACTTTCCATGTCCAAGTCTGTGCCTGCCATAGTTCCCCCCATATCCAGGAGTATGGTGTCCTGCAGGGCTCTGTATTGAGTGTATCTGTATTTTTATTGGCCATTAATGGTCTGGCTGCAGCTGTAGGGCTGTCTGTCTCACCTTCCCTGTATGCAGACGACTTCAGCATTTCGTACTGCTCCGCCAGTACTGGTGTTGCTGAGTAGCGCCTACAGGGAGCCATCCACAAGGTGCAGTCATGGGCTCTAGCCCACAGTTTCCAGTTTTCGGCGGCAAAGTCGTGTGTTATGCACTTCTTTCGGCATTGTACCATTCATCCAGAACCAGAACTTTACCTTAATGACGATCCACTCACTATAGTGGAGGCATGTCGATTCTTAGGACTGGCTTTCGATGGACGCCCGATTGACTTGGCTTCCTCATCTTCATCAGCTTAAGCGGAAGTGCTTTCAGCAGCTCAATGCCCTCCACTGCCTGAGCGACACCGACTGGGGTCAGACCGCTCTACGCTGCTGCAGCTGTACAGAGCCCTTGTTCAATCCCACCTTGACTATGGGAGTCTGGTTTATGGTTCAGCGGCGCCCTCAGGGTTGCGTTTACTTGACCCAGTGCACCACTGTGGCGTTCGCCTAGAGACAGGAGCTTTTAGGACGAGTCCAGTGACCAGCGTCCTGTTGGAGGCCAGAGTGCCTCCATTGCAGGTTAGGTGTGCACAACTGCTGGCCAGTTATGTTGCACACGTTGATAGTTCTCTTGCACATCCGATTCACTGTCTCCTTTTCCCACCCATGGTAGTTTATCTCCTGCTTCGGCGGCCCAAGTTAGGGCTTCCAATTGCCATCCGTGTCCAATCCCTTCTTTCCAAACTGGAGTCTTGCTTTTACCACCTATACTTGAGGCCCATTCACATACACCCTCATGGTTTACACCTAGGCTGCAGCTTTGCCTGGACCTTTCACATGGCCATAAGGACTCAGTTAACTCTGCAGCTCTCCACTGCCACTTCTTCTTTATTTCTTGACATATACCAAGGCCATGAAGTGGTTTACACGAATGGTTCGATGGCTGATGATCAAGTCAGCTTCGCATATGTCCATGGAGACCGTATTGAACAGCATTCTTTGCCCGATGGCCGCAGTGTTTTCACTGCCGAGCTGCTGGTTATATCTCGTGCTCTTGAGGACATCCGTTCATGTCCTGGGAAGTCGTTTCTTCTGTGTACTGACTCCTTGAGCAGCCTTCAAGCTATCTACTAGTGCTACCTTCGTCATCCTTTGGTAGCGACCATCCAGGAATCCATGTATGTCCTGGAATGGTCCGGTCATTCAGTGGTGTATGTGTGGACTCCAAGTCACATTGGAATCCCAGGCAATGAACTTCATGACAGGCTGGCCAAACATGGTATGCGGAAACTGCTTATGGAGATCAGCTTCTCTGCAACAGACCTGCAGTCAGTACTACGCCACAAGGTTTTGCGGCTTTGGGAGCCGAAATGGCATAACCTCAGCGTGCACAACAAACTGCATGTCATTAAGGAGACTTCAAATGTGTGGCAGTCATCCATGCAGGCCTCTCACAGGGATTCTGTGGGTCTCTGCTGGCTCCACACTGGCCGCACTTGGGTGACACATGGCTACCTCCTGCACCTTAATGACCCGCCTCAGTGTCAGTGCGGCACCCAGATGACAGTGGCCCATATCTTGGTGAGCTGTCCTCCTTTGGCTGCCCTGTGAAGGCCTCTTCAGTTACTGGACTCATTGCCATTGCTGATAATGCCTCATTGGCTAATTTAGTTTTACATTTTATACGTAACAGAGGGTTTTATCATACTATATTAGTTTTAGCACATGTCCTTTGTCGCTTTGAGTTCTCCACTCTGATGCTTTTAGGCTGGATGTTTTAACGTGTCACAGAGTGGCTAGCTTTTCGATTTTATTCTCGTGGTCGGCCAGCCACGAACATCTGCTCTCTTGTTTTTACCCCTTCTACCTGTTTCTTGCTTCTCTCTGTGGTTTTCTTTTCCTGTTTTGTCCACAGTAGCGTTGGTTGTTCTTCTGGTTCTTCCTTTCTCCTGTTATTGTGCTGTACATCACCTTTCTTTTCTTCTTTCCCTTGTGTAATTATTTTACTGGGAACAAGGGACCGATGACCTCGCAGTTTGGTCCCTTCCCCCCCACCCCTCTTTTAGACCAACCAACCAAACCCCCTTCACTCTTCCCTTCACGAACGGTTCATGGAAAGGACGATTGTGGATAAACCACGGGAGGTATGAGCTGTAATGTTTCCATCTCGTCATGTTCGTCTTACTACAATTTTGTAAGAGGCAATATGTTGTACGACTCTTGGAATTTCAGCAGTTTACTGCTCTGTGATGTACAATGCCTTTCTTGTAACATGTGTTCCTAGAGTTTAATTATCATCTCTGTAATGCTCTCACAGTTACTGAAGGACAAAATGCACTGTTCATTGTTGACTCTCTCTCTCTCTCTCTCTCTCTCTCTCTCTCTCTCTCTCTCTCTCCACTTTTAATCCAACCTGGCTGGGATCCCAGCTCGATGACCATAACTCAGGAATCGGTCAACTGCCAAACTCTGCAGCAAATATTTATCCTCTTGCAGGTCTTGTGGATATTATCCCAGAGTTTCGTCTGCCTCTGGATCTTGTGCCTCCCATGATGAGTGGATGTGGCTGTAGCTTCTCTTGGGTGCCTTCAGTTACACCCTTTCCTGCTTGGTATAATTCCAACCCACACATTAATCTTCATCACAGCGGCCGTATGCTGTGTCATCTGCTCGACTACGCCTATTATGTGGTTAAACGTCTTCAGCAGCATCGTGGCCAGTCTGACAATGTTGCCACTTCGCGCAGCATCGGCGTAGCTAGTGGAGGGCCGCTGAGGTACTGAGATTGGAGGCTGCACTGTGACCGCTGTTGCCGCCTTTCACGATGTCGACGTTCCGCCTGATATTCTTCTATGCTGTAGGGGCGGAGATCGCCTTCTGTTTCACCTCTACTGCTGTGAGTCGGACGACCCACACTTCCAGCTCATGCGGGCTGCCCATCTGCAGCTGTAGGGTGCGCCTTCTGGCGCATTTGCACCGTCTTCTGTGGTTTCGAGAGCCTCCAGCTGTTACATATGTGGCCAGCTATGGCAGCTCTGAACAGACGACGTCGCCTGCCCTGCTCGCACTGTGTGGTGCCTCTCGCCACGATTCTAGGTTCTCCTTGATGACTGCTATCTTAGGTAATGGCGTGTATCCGAATAACTTCTGATTTTCAACGTAGTCCATGGCGATGGCCAGCAGGAGAGGTCCATCATTGCCTGTGCCCAGGAATTTCATGCTGTGCACCCCAGACCAGAGGTATTCCAACACTTATTTAAGGTAATCAGTCTGCATCATCCGCTAGAAGCCATGAAATGCAGCCTGGATCACCTTTTCTGGTTGCGTGGTGTGGGAGGAAAATGGCCACTGACATGCGGCTGCTTCATTCATCACACTATGGTAGTCTTCACTTGCACGAGGTCCTTTCCTCGTGATTTCACAGTGAAGTCAGACTTCACCCACTGTGAGATCTGTTGCAGGAAATGGCGACAATCATCTGTCACCTGAATGACGATCGGAGGTGGTTAGGCTCCTTTGGCTCAGTGGGTTGTGGGCTGCAGGTCTGGGAGCCAAGCTCTTCATCTCCAGTGGCTGCTGGCGTGGTACCATCGTTTTCATCTAGGACTGTGAAGGCACCACTAGAGCTGCTGCTGTCTCCTCTACCAAACTCTCCATTTCTTGCCATGCTTAGGTGCCACATTCGCTTGTTTCTCATGGTGTTACTCTCCTTGGCAAGGTGGAACTCTACAGTCTGACTCACCCTGAGTTCACCCAGAGTCCCCCTTTCTGGTGGCTCTTACACACTTCTGCTGTCCTCCAGGTGGCTCACAGCTATTTTCTGAGTATGTGCTTGTACCACAGGGTACATTACAACATTACTTCCTTTCTGTGCTGGAAGCTTATACTTCAATTATACCTTTCCCTCTCTGCCCTCCCTTGGATGGTTTTCTTGGTGCACACTCTGCTTGGACCTTGTTCATGATCTGGGACTTGAGTTTCCACTTATGGCATTTTCTACAACTTTTCATTAAATAAATCCATGATCCCATTGTTGGGTTGTACCTGCCACCAATTTTCGAAATTCTCCTAAAGTGCAGGGAAGGTTGCCCAATGTAGTGTCTGTTCCACTTTTATGCCTTTCCATCTTTGTACCCTTCCTATTAACAAGGTAATAAACCCAAAACAGCAGCCATCCCTTTGGGTGGGTGTGGGGAAGGCTCATCAAGTACCTGCACAATGGTAGCTCCCTATCCACACAGGTTGGTTGACGTCTGTTGACGTTTGTGCTGAAATCACCCCTGTATGCCAAAGAGTATGTACCCATCATGACTGAAGCACAGTGTCTCTGAACAAGGCAGCTAATGCTGAGGCTGGGTGGCACCCTTGGAGAGGGCCCCCATTCAGAGTGGGTGGCACCATGGCAGATGAGTAATAAATGAAGCAGATGAAGTTATCTCCTGCTGGTGGCTACATGGCCCCCACAGTGTCTATGGCAGGAAAGTCATTTAATGCAGAGAGATACAACCCTAAAATGTTCCCTTCCCCAGCTATGCTGTGGGAGGAACATAGGGCTAAGTGGCAACCAAAGAAATACCTCGTCCTCCCCAATACTTGGTTTGCATGAGGACTGATTGTGATTCCTTTTTGGCCACAAAGCCCTTATTCTTTATGGACATCATAAATTGTAAAAGCCATTTGAGCTCATAGGTGGGTTCTCCAATGCTGTCAATGGAGCACCTGACTGCCTTTCAGGGACTCCATGTCCAGGTCTGCAACTTCTCGTTCACAGGTTTGGGCGAAGATCAGTCATCTCTATGTGTACCTGACACCTGCAGGTATACCTGGTATTACCCTGAACGGCGCTGTATACACTGACACAGATGCCATCGCTGAACAATTTGCTCTGCATTATGCTTGAGCCTCTGTGGAGTGAGGGCGAGTTCCCATCACAGTGACGAGAAAGCATCATCACCCAAGTACCAAAACTGGGTAAGCACCCTAGGGAGATGGACAGTGACCGCCCAATTAGTCCCACTAATGTTCTCTGTCAGTTGCTTGAATACGTGGTGTGCTGGTGGCTGTATTGGCTTCTTGTGTCTCAGCATCTTCTGGCTCTATTCCAGGATTGTATTCACCAAGGCCATTCCGCTACTGATAATTTTGATGATTTGGTTTCTCTGTATTCTTCCATCCAGACAGCTTTTGCCCACTGCCAACACCTTTTAGTCATCTTTTTGAAATGCAAAAGGTTTATGACATCACATGCCCACATCAAATCCTTGCTACCTTACACGAGTGGGGAATCTGAGACCTGTTCCCGATTTTTATCCAGAATTTCTTGTCTCATCGTATTTTCCAGCATCAAATTGAAGCCTCCCATAGTTCTCCCCATATCCAGGAGAATGGAGTCCCACAGGGCTCTGTAGTGGGTGTCTCTCTCTTTCTAGCATCCTTCAATGGTCTAGCAGCAGCTGTCGAATCCTCAGTCTCAACCTCCTTCTATGCTGACGACTTTTGCGACTACTATTGCCCCTATAGTGTAGGTGTTACTGAACATCGACTGCAAGGCGCCATATAAAAGGCACAGACATGAATCCTCATCCATAGCTTCCGGTTTCAGCGGCCGTGACTCACATCATGCGCATCTGCCGATGTCGTATTGTTCACCCACAACCAGAACATTAACTCGACGACCAACTACTCAACGTAGTGGACAATTACCACTTATTAGGACTGGTCTTCAGTGCTCAGTTGACATGGATTCCCCATCTTTGCCAGCTTAAGCGAACATGCTGGCTGCACCTGAATACACTTTGCTACCTGAGTAACAACAGCTGAGCTGCAGATTGTGCTCCTCTTCTGCAGCTTTATAAAGCCCTGACACAATTTGTCTTGATCAAGGGAATCTGGCAAATGGTTTGGCTTCGCTCTCAGCATTGCAGATTCTGGATCTGATAAACTACTGTGCAACAGGAACCTTTTAAACTAGCGTTGTGAAAAGCTTAAACATGGAGGCTAGGTCCCTCCATTGAGGATCAGGCTCCAACAACAGCTTCTCAGTTATGTTACACATATTTGCAGCTCCCCTAAGCATTTGAATGACTGTCTCCTCTTTCCAAACATGGAAGCACATCTTCCGATCAGGGATTACTGTGCAGTCCACTTTCAGTCCCTTCCCTCTGAACTGCAGTTGTTTCTTCTACCATCTCTTCTCTGTGCCCCACACATGCATTTCCATAGTGAATCCTTTGGCCACAGCTTCTTCTTGACCCGCTAAAAGTCCAAAAGATTTGGTTTCATCCTAATGCTCTCCACCATCTCTCCATCGTTGGTGTTTTCCAGGGTTTAGAAGTAGTCTCTACCAATGCCTCGATGGTTGTTCATCATGTAGGCTTTGCTGGTACACACATGGGACGTACTGAACTGTGATCCTACCGAGATGACTGAAGTGTTTTCAACTGCAGAGTTGACAGCCATCTCTCATGCTCTTGAGCATATCTGTTCTTGCACAAGTGAGTCCTTTCTTATCTGTAGTGACTGCTTGAGCAGTTTTCAAGCTCTCGGCCAGTGTTACCCTCATGATGATGGCTATCCAGGATTCCCTGTGTACTCTTGAATGATTTGGACACTCAGTGATCTTCATCAGGACCCCTGATCACATTGGTATCCCAGGAAAGGAACTCACTGATAGCCTGGCCAAACTGCTTACCAGTTAGCTGACTCTTGAGGTAGGTATTCCGGAAACAGACCCCCAATCAGTATTATACCATCAAGTTGTAGGGATCTGGAATACAGAATGGCTCACTCTGACTTCAACAAACTTACTCCAGGTGAAAAAGGAAACTACAAATTGTGGAGGTCCTTTATGCAGGCCTCCTGCAAGGACTCTACCGTTTTTTGCCAGCTCCACATCAGTCATAGTTGGTTGATTCGTGGACATCTCATTGTGAGGACCAACTCACTGTTGTCATGGTTCCTGTTTGACAGTGGTCCACATTTTGCTGAACTCCCTCAAACTAGCCGCCCCTTGGTGGACTCTTAATCTGACTCTGACTCGCTACCCCTGGTGTTGGATGGTGCCTCAGTGGCTGACTTAGTTTTATGTTTTATTAGTCAAAGGGGCTTTCACCACTCTCTTTAAGGGAGGGCCACTTAACCTTTTCAGCCCATTCAGGGGTTGGTAGAACATTGTTTTGCCGCCTCTGCCCAGACCAGGCTGCAGCTGTCTGGACTTGGTGGTCCACCCGGCCCTCATTCCACTCTTTTTTACTCTTCCTCCCTCCTATGGTATGGTCTATTTGACTTGTTTGTCTTCTGTTTATCTGTGCTGTCTTGTTGCCAGTTTTTCTTAAGCAATTTCTGAGGGGGCTACATCTGGTAATTGGCACTGGGTGGCGGTTGTATGCCCCTCATTGCATTCTGTTATAGGAGGCTTCCGACTGCTCCCTAGATGGGGCACCTAAACTGCTTTTCTTCCTATGTCTCCATTTTTTCTTTTTGTCCCTATGCAGCCTTCGTGTACCTTCAGTAGACCTTGGGGTTTCCTTCCCCTGGGTTCTGCGCGCTAGGCCGTCTCTGTTCAGTCATCTAGATCTTCTTGAGGAAAAATAGACTGATGACATAGTAGTTTGGTCTCTTTAATCATCCAGCCAAACAATTTCCGCCTTATGTGGTGCTGTTACTCATGACGCTTGCTGAGGAACAACTTCTCAGCCATAATAGCCTCACACATGCTCATCTCTTCTTCAGTAACGACTCTGACATCACTGGGGTTGTCGTTGGGAGGCCAGATGGCACCACCGACAGAGTCTGTGATCCACCACAGCCTTTGCTTTCTTCAGCAAGCCTCTGAACTCTGGCCATGACCACGACAACTCTACGAGCGACGACGGCTGAACATGAGTGACAACACACTGAACAAGCCTCGTTGCATTTCATGAGTATTGTGGCGTTTCAGCCTTCCCATAAACAGCATCGTAAGTGAATAGCCTCTCGTTACTTCTGATCTTATCCACTAAATCATTAACATAAACTGTAAACACTAACGGTCCTATAAAACTCTCTCTCATCCCGCTACGGACAAACTGTTGTTCTGTCTTCTAGAAAGTCCTGAATCCAGTCACACATCTCGTCCGGCACTTAGTAAGATAACTAAACTACAGTATAGGCATCTTTGTCCTGAGGATGGCGGTTGCAACTTAGCCGAAACACCGGTACGTTTTAGTATTTTAGATGATGACGTGGCAATATACCCTGCTGCTTTTAATGAGAAAACCAGAGATGTATAAGGAGCACTGGCGAAAAAAGTAAGTAAAGTATTTATCATTTCAAAAGTAATTGCCATAGCTGTTAATATATGTATTCTCCTGTGAAACAAGACGGTCGTTGCCTTCATGGAAAAATTTTTACAGTTGCCTGTGGAACCCTAAGTGGCGTTGCTGTTTTGTGAGGGCAAATATACGAATAATAGTACTTTTTCTGGAGAACATTATCCTTGGTGTAAATTATAGATCTGACATGTCGTTGCAATGCACATTTTCGGAGTACCGTGTTTGCCTATACTTTTGAAAATGCTGTAAACGACAAATATTTCTACCACATGCTTTGTCGGATAGCCTTCGGTGCGATTCTTAGCAATAGGTCCACCGCTTGTGTGCTGCTTGACAGAGTTCTTGTATTCTGGAAACCTCTTAAGGTCTACGCAGAACTTAATTCCATCCGTCGTAAATTATGTTTTTTGGAAAGCCAGCAACTAAGTCATCAGTGATTTAAAAAATAGTCCTGCAACAATTAAGTTATTTTAGGCGCAACACAGAGCGTTTTGAGAAGTTACTCCCATTTTTGAGTGTTGAGGGAGTCCACATAAGTATTAGATGTCTGTGCGTGGTATTCTGCCTGTCTTTTCCCTGATGTCATCTTTTAATGTTCCAACTGAAACTCGTGAAACGGAAAAAGTAAATGTCTGAATTTACATGCTAATGTTACAATTGAAAATTTCAAGGATTCTCTATCTGGTTGTCATTACGAATTTGTTCTCCATACTTTTAGTGGTGTACAAAAATGCATAATGCTTCAATTAAATTCACTTCATACGATGTCTGTAAGTGACAGAATATCCTCAGATCTATGTTTGGAGTAGGTATCTACTGTTTCTCGTATGTGTGTGTTGCTGTGGCTCATTCTGTGTGTCACAGTTAAAGGTGTTAGTGTAGCCAGTATGAACATTCCTGCCAGTCTTGTCTACATGGTACCATGAGTCTGAAAAATGTTCTTAATGAAAGGCTAGACATGCTAAAGATGAGAAGAATCTAACTGGTCGCTTTGTTAGTTAAAACGTCCATGAAGAAATTTGATGGCAGTCTTCACCCTCTACTGATTGCGTGTTTCGGTATGGCTAATACTATCGCATCAACCATAGACCTTCCCACATTCAAAGTTCATTTTGTATAATTACAAATGTGGATTCACAAAAAAAAGGTAATTTCTATACGGTATATTAGAGTGTAATATAACATTACATTTTACACAGTATGGTACAGTCATTCTTCCCATTCTGAACTGAGGTTAGGGAGGAGGAAACAAAATCATCAGATGTCGGGTATAGTGAAACACCTTTACACTAAGCAATTTACACTGATTTGCAACGTGCATACAAAGTTATTATAAATGATTAAAACGATTTCTATATTCAGTGTTGCTAGATAATTTGACAAATTGTCATAAAAACTCGACACTCGTATACGAAAACTCAAACTTTTATATTGTTGCAATCACACTTCAGATTTCTGCCACGAGAGCTCAGCAGTAAACAGTTAGGCAACATTGTGAAAGGCACCAAGAAGAAGAAGAAGGTGACTGAAATGCTCCTCATCTAACCCCATGCGGTTTTTTTTTTTTTTTTGTTTCTGTATGGGGTTATGTGAAAAATTCAGTGTGTACGCATCCTCTACCGACAAATCAACCAAAAGTGAGAACTTGGATCAACAGTGCTTTTGAACTGACTGATAGGAACAAGCTGGGCCTAATGTGGAAAGAATTTGGTTACCGACTTAATATCTGCAGAATCAGTAGGTAGACACATATGGAGCACTTGTAATAAAAATTGTGTTTTTGTATGTGTGTACAACGCTTTGTAGCAATAAGTCAAAAATGTTGTTACAGGAAAACTGTGAAATCGTTTCTATCATTTATAATGCCGCTGTATCTTAGACATTAGAGTAGCAGCACAGTCCGTAAGGCAAGAAGGAATCTCTGACAAAATAGGCTTTGCACGGCTGCGACCAGTCACGTAAGGCGATTTTCTTCACACTTATATGGTAACGTTTGTGCTTCCAGGGCCGCCCCGTCCATATGGGTGAACTAGGCGATCGTCCATGACGTTCGAATTTGGGGCGCGACACGGCGATCGTGCGCAAATAGCCAGCGTGCGCACGCGCTGCGCTTGCTATTGCGCTAGGGCAAGGGGGGGGGGGGGGGGGGGCATTTTCAGGGGGCGCCAAATTCATATTCTTGAATAAAAAAAACCTTGTTTCACAAAGCGCCTAGCATCCAGCGCACGTTGGTCTATCGATTATTCACATGATTTTGAAACGCATCCCTGCTGGTTTTGAACTTTTTGAACACATTCTAAGTTGACTTCTGAACGTACCACAAACTGATTTTTCTTACTTACTTGTTATTCCTGTTAATCGTTTATCTAAGAAAAATGAATATTTTACAGAAAATTTTTGCCAGATCGACACGCTGCTAAAGGCCAGTTGTACAGTCCCCGCTTAGCAGCCGCTTAAGTTCTATTCTCGGAGTAGCTAGACCATGAAATAACGCCTAACCAGCGAATAAATGCGGGAAAACTAAACCACGATGTATTCCAATCTCTGTCTTCTTCCGCAGATTTTACCCTCTACAGTTCCCTTGAGCACCATGGAAGTTATCCCCTTATGCCTTAACAGATACCCTGCCATCCTGTCCCTTCTTCTTGTAAGTGTTTTCCATACCATATGTTCCTATCCTCGCCGATTATGTGGAGAAACACCTCATTCCTTGCCTTATCAGTCCACCTAATTTTCAACAATCTTCTGCAGCATTACATCTCAATGTCTTCGTTTCTCTTCTGTTCTGGGTTTCCCACACTCCATGTCTTACTACCATACAATGCTGTGCACCTAACAAGAATTGTCAAAAATTTCTTCCTCAAGTTAAGATCTATATTTGATACTAGAAGACTTCTCTTGGCCAGGAATGCCTTTTTCGCCAATGCTAGTCGACTTTTTATGTCCTCTTTGCTCCGTCCGTCGTAAATTATCTTGCTGCCTAGGTAGCAGAATTCCTTAACTTCAACTACTTCGTGATCCCCAGTTGTAATGTTAAGTTTCTCGGTGTTATCATTTCTGCAACTTCTCATTACTTTCGTCTTTCTTCAATTTATTCTCAATTCATATTCTGTACTCATTAGAATGTTCATTCCATTCAACACATCCTGCAATTCTTCTTCACTTTCACTGAGGATAGCATTGTTATCAGCGAATCTTATCTTTGATACCCTTTCAGCTTACCTTACCTTACCTTACCTTACCTTACCCTTTCAGCTAATTTCTCTCAGAATTTCGAACATCTTGCACCATTTCACACTGTCGAACGCTCTTCCCAGCTCCTCAAATCCCATGAACGTGTCTCGATTTTTCTTCAATCTTGCTTCCATTAGCAACCACAACTACAGAACTGCCTCTCTGGTGGCTTTACCTTTCCAAAAGCCAAAGTGATAGTCATCAAACCGATTCTCAGATTTCTTTTCCATTCTTCTGTGTGTTATTCCCGTCAGCAACTTGGATTCGTGAGCTGTTTAGGCTGACTGTGCAATAATTCTAACACTTGTCGGCTTTTGCTGTCTTCGGAATTATGTGGATGATGATTTTCTAAAAGTCTGATGGTATATCGCCAATCTGATACATTCTACACACCAGCGTGGATAGTCGTTTTGTTGCCACTTCCCCCATTGATTTTAGAAATTTCGATGGAATATTACCTAGCACTTCTGCCTTATTCGATCTTAAGTCTTCCAAAGCTTTTTTAAATTCTGATTCTAACACTGGATCTCCTATCTCTTCCCTGTCGAGTCCTGTTTCGTGTCCGCAGCTCGTGGTCTCGCGGTCGCGTTCTCGCTTCCCGAGCAAGGGGTCTCGGGTTCGATTTCAGGGGGGTCAGGGATTTTCACCTGCCTCGAGATGACTGGATGTTTGTGTTGTCCTCATAATATCATCATCATACATGAAAGTGGCGATATTGGACTGGGTAAAGACTGGGAATTTGTACGGCCGCTGAGAACCGCGCAATTGAGCGCCCCACAAACCAATCATCATCCTGCTTCTTTTTCTATCACGTTACCAGAAAAGAGTACCCCCTCGTAGAGGCCTTCAGTGTACTCTTTCCACCTATTCGCGCTCTCCTCTGCATTCAACAGTTTAATTCCCGTTGAACTCGGAATGTTACCATTCCTGAACTTAATTGTATCGAACATTGTTTTGACTTTCCCATATGCCGAACCTGTCCTTCCGACAAACATTTCTTTTTCGATTTCTTCGCATTTTTCATGCAGATATTTCGCCTTACGTTCCATGCACTTCCAGTTTACTTCGTTCCTAAGTGACTTGAATTTCCCTGAAAATGTTTGTACTTTCTCCTTTCGTCGATCAACTGAAGTATTTCATCTGTTATCCATGGTTTCTTCGCAGTTGTCCTCCTTGTATCTACGGTTTTCTTTCCAACTTCTGTGATTGCCCTGGTTATAGATGTCCACTCCTCTTCAACTGTATTGCCTATTGAACTATTCATTATCGCAGTGTCTGTAGCCTCAAAGAATTTCAAACGTATCTCTTCATTTGTTGGTACTTATATATTCCACTTCTTTGCACACTGATTCTTCCTGACTAGTCTCGTAAACTTCAGCCTACTCTTCATAACTACTAAATTGTGATCTGAGTCTATATGTGCTTCTGGGTACGCCTTACAATTCAGTTTCTGATGTCGGAATCTCTGTCTGATCACGAAGAAATCTAACAAATCTTCCTGTATTTCCTGGCCTGTTCCAAGCATACCTTCTCCTCTGTGAGTCTTGAAGAGAGTATTCGCTGTTAGTAACTGATATTTATTGCAGAACTCAGTTAGTCTTTCTCCTCTCTCTCGTTTTTACTACCAAGCCCACATTTTCCGTAACCCTTTCTTCTACTCCCTCCCCTACAACCGCATTCCAATTCACGATGACAGTTAGATTTTCCACTCCCTTTTCGTAAAGAATTACCCGTTCAGTATTCTCATACACTTTCTCTATCTCTTCATCTTCTGCTTGAAACATCACCAGATCGGGTTGACGGAGGAGATAGAGAAGATCCAAAGAAGAGCGGCGCGTTTCGTCACAGGGTTATTTGGTAACCGTGATAGCGTTACGGAGATGTTTAACAAACTCAAGTGGCAGACTCTGCAAGAGAGGCGCTCTGCATCGCGGTGTAGCTTGCTCGCCAGGTTTCGAGAGGGTGCGTTTCTGGATGAGGTATCGAATATATTGCTTCCCCCTACTTATTCCTCCCGAGGAGATCACGAATGTAAAATTAGAGAGATTAGAGCGCGCA